>NC_138587.1:20579582-20823022 GCF_964289735.1 Phaethon aethereus
TCGAAACTCTTAGCATTTTAATGTCATTGGGGGATTGTTTCAGCCTCTAGCTATGTTAAATGGGACTAATAATTTCAGCTAATCAGTGTCTAACAACTTCTGAAAAATGGAAACTAGTTTAGGAGTGATGTAAAGAGAAGTTTTCCACATTAGTGGAATGTTAGGCAAATGCTAATGATCTTCATACAGTTTCCACTTGTGTTTGGAGGGAGGGTCTCTTAAGGTCACCACAAATTTAATAGTAATGAGTCCCACTCTAAAACAAATTGCCAAAGCATGTATAACTTTATAAATTTGAAAACAGGGATACAGTTGTCATGTGAAACATTAGTTACTGAGTTTATTTAAATTTTTTTCTATTACATTTTTGTTTAAGAAACATTACAGAAGATAACTTTGCAGCCAAGAGTAAATCTAGAAATAACTAGTGAGACTGTGGAACTTCAGGCTGATATTTAGTGAGTCTCTTAATGTTAGTTTTTATCTACCTGAGATAACATTGGCATCAAGAAGTCTTCAGATATCCACATGGCATCACCATGGGTGAAACTATAAAAGACAGTAGCTTTCATTTTCATCAGTAGATTTTCTGAGGGATGCTCACACTCGTTTCATCAATCTGCTGCTGCTGGGCCAAGTCTTAGTGTGTCATGTGAATCCATTCTTTTAATTTTTCCTCAGAAGGCTTCTTTCATCTTTGTTACTCTTGGGGCTGATCTGTGATTAAGAATCATTATTATTATTCTTAAAAAATATTTTAAAACAATATTTGCTAGAGGACCAAGAGCTTCAAAAAGGTAGAAGAGACTATATGTTTTCTGTAGTTTGGCGGCTCTTTTCTTTAGAAACTCCGGGTCTCTAAATCCAGCTCATACTTTGGGGAGGGTCCTTCTACTTAGACTGGAAAAACAAATCCAGAAAAACTTGCCATGGTTTGCTCAATGACGCAATTCTAGAGTTATTTTTATTATTGTTAGTTGTTCATTGACAGCTTCTCTGCATCTATGACACTGTCTTAAGGTTATTCTTCCTGTGAGTTTCATTTGAGGTTGATCTTTTTAAATGCGCCTTTACGCATGAAGGGGTGTGTGGTGACATCAAAACCCATTGCTTTTTCTTATCTGCTGTATAATCTTTGTATAAATAGTTAATTACTTGTTTATGTCGCAAGAGAAAACAATTGGTTTCTTATGAAACTCTTATGCCGTTTAGCATATCATAAACTTGCTAGGCATCAGATTCTGATGTTAACCTTCGAGCTTCCAAGACACTTTCATATCATGAAAATTTGTCTTTAACATCCCTCAGAGCCCATCAATGCTCAAGATGAGTTTTTAGCAAGCACTGATGTGTTGTGTGTTTTTTTTTTTTTTTGGGGGGGGTGTGTGTGTGTTTTGTTTCCTAATCAGGGAATTAAAAGTGGAGATGATAAGTACTGTGAAAAGCCTTTTTTTGTACGATACATTGACCTGGGATTTCTTTATTCTCAAAGTCTAACAGTAATGTGCAGATACCTGGATGCTCATCCGTAATGCAGAGTGCCTTTTGATGCTATTACTCTAAGCTTTTGAAAGTTTGCAATTTCATTCAGCACCAAAATCAGTAACTGTTTGGTTTTTTTTTCTGTATGTAAGATAAGGCACGATAGTATTCCTGTGAACCCTTAGCCATAATCCTCCAGTGTTACACTATCCTGAGGATTTTTGGACATTGTTTTGTCCTTAATGTATTTATTGTATATTGCACGCATTTTTACTGAGTTGTTTGAGAGTAAAATAAACATGGTATTTTTCACTTCTGTAGCTTACTTGAAGATCAAAGAAAGGCAGAAGAAATGGTGTTGCTTCTTTGGCAGCCACCTTATGGGCCTCGCAATAGCCAGTGCAGGAATATGAATGTGCTCCAATTCACACAATATGCTGAAATTCACTTGTTTTGTGAATGAAATAAAAGATAAACATTCTTATTAGCTTTCTTTTAAGGGGAATGTAGTGATAACAGAATACTTTTCTTGTTTTTGGAATAGGGTTCCGGATTTTGTGAGGGAGAAGCGTTTTGGGAACTGGCTTAAAGATGCACGAGATTGGGCTATATCTAGAAACCGGTACTGGGGAACACCCATCCCTTTGTGGGTCAGTGACGATTTTGAAGAGGTAAGAAACCAAAGGTTTCCAGCTGACAGAAAAGCCTATCTGTACATGTTTGCTTATTTTGGTAGACTGTTACATCTTCGGTTGCTGCAGTCTTAAGTTCTATTAAAATGTCTTAACAGTATATGTATATCTATAATAGGTGATAGGTATATGTATGCATGCATTTGTCTGCCCATACATGTTTTCCTTGGTTTTGCTTGAAAACTGCAAGCAATTTTCCTGCGTTGTTTTTTTTTTATATTAGAATTGATCTTATCTTTCCTGTAAGAATTTGCAGTGATGGTAAATCTACTGGAAATAACAAATGTAGTGAGAAAATGGCAAGGAAGAGATTTTTTTACTCAGTTCTTTCAGTGTGTTTCAAATTCTGATGCTCGGTTACTTCAAGCCAAACAAATTGCTGAAGGTGTAAAAGCAAGTCCACCATAGCAGAACAGTGAAAATATACATTTGTAGCACTATGACTGTGATTGTAAAAATGTGAATCTAGTAGAATGATGAAACTGTATAATGGGAATCTTAGAAATTAGTTTTTTGAAGTTGTAAGGTACCCTGCAGTTGGTAGCATAAGCCTAACTGCACAAGTGAATATTTTACACAGTTTTCATGACTGCTGTTTTCTAAGTGTCAAAACACCAAGTTTCAAAACTGTTTCTGAAGGTAACTTTTTTCAGTGTGGGTTAGTTCCATCAGACATGTATGAAGAGTCTTCCTCATGCTGGAAATAGGAAATGCTAATCAATGTCAAGATGTCCATGGAAGGTACCGATGGCAGCATCCCAAGCCTTTGTTTTTATCTCCCTTGATTTGAAAAAGTTCTACTTCTCGTTTTAGACGTGGAAGACCTCAAATAGGAAGACGTATGCCAGAAAATTACTTTGTTGTCTTAAACTGCACTACTGCTTAGATGTGCACCATAAAGCATTTTTTTAATTTCCTCTTCGTTGGAAATCTTGCTGATAGATATTGGGGGAGGGAGGGAGTTAGTCCTTGCAGTTACAATTTAAGTATCTAAGGAAGCCTTGGCATTTGAATTCTACTTATGCTATGAGCATGGTTGTAAATTACTGGCAAACCATGTGCTTCTGTCTCTCATATAACAGTTAATTTTTAACATTTATTCAAAATTTATATTTGAATTTATTTTATTTTTAGGTATAAACTGTCAGTCTTCAAACTAAACATTAAGTCCCTTGTTTAGTATAACAGATTTTTTTAGATAGAGAAAAGGCTTTCAGTTTTGTGCTAAAGTATTTCCGGACTTCATTCTACAGCTGAAAAAGATTGTGTAAAGGTTACATTACTCCCACTCCTTGCCTCTAATAATATTTCATTTTCTGTCCAGTCTCCCAATGTCTGTATTCCTGTGTGTGCAGATTTTTTTGCCTTTTTAGGTTTGATTTGTTTGTTTTTAATAACAATATGATGCCTCGCTTGGAAGATTGACCTTTCCTTTGAAATTAGCTGCAAATATTCCTCAGAGCTTGGTGTTCTGAATAATGATAGAAATACCAATGTATCTATTATTTTTATCCGTAGATATTATACATTTCTGTTTACTCTAGAGTCTGAATGTCATGCTTCAGTAGTCAAGTATGGCTTCTGGACCGTGCTAAATTACAAGTCAGTTTGTTGGGGTTTTTTTTAATATTCACTCTCTTTTTATGCATGTGGAATATAGCTTAAAAACTAAATACCATTGGAACTGATGTGGAACTTAAGGCCTAACTGGCATCTGCTCTCATACAGAAATACTACTCACTCTAAATTTCGTGACTTCAGTTTTACTGCAGCATAGTGCTGTGTGAGATTGCAGAGCCCCCTCTTCATGTCTTGTTCTCAAAAGAACACTTTGTCGCATGCAATTATGCTGTGCATATTAAATCCTGGAGAAGGAATAACAGTTCCTTATTCAATATACAGCAAGGTGAATTAATTGGTATTAAAGTGAATTTTATTACAAATCAATATCTGGTTTCCCACAGTTTCATATTAGCTTTTATTTTAGTTTTATTTTAGCATAATTATCAGGTAGGGACGCATAACAGAAGTCAAATTTTGAAGCTTGTGTTTATTACCACACTTTTGCAGACAGTTTATCATTTTAAGCTTTCAAATCCTCATTATTTCCTCAGTAGAGGAACACATCTCATTTGGATTAGATAATAAAGTTTTCTAATATAGCGGATAAAGAGGACATAGGCTAATTTTATAGGACTTGGATACAAATTACAGTATTAAATGTTTGGTGATGTTAGGGCAAATCTCTGATAGTTTCATTGCTTGTCACTCATGTAAACTGTTAACCCTCCACTAGTTTCTGTGCACTCAGTCCTGCATAACAGATTTGGAACAAGAGGACTCCGGCTGAGCTCTCCTGAAGGGTTAGGAAACTTCTCTAGGTCTGTTTCCAGTCTGCTCTGAGGCTGCAGTAAGAATGCCACTTTTAGTTGACCTTAGCAGTCATTTCTTTTTCTAATTGCTATTTAGAAGATGCGTTCTAAAGATCACAAAATCACAGAATCATTAAGATTGGAAAAGACCTTTAAGATCATCAAGTCCAACCATCAACCCAACACCACCATGCCCAATAATCCATATCCTGAAGTGCCACGTCCACACGTTTTTTGAACACTTCCAGAGATGGCGACTCCACCACCTCCCTGGGCAGCCTCTTCCAATGCTTGACCACTCTCCGTAAAGAAATTTTTCCTAATATCTAGTGTAAACCTCCCCTGGCGCAACTTGAGGCCATTTCCTCTCGTCCTATTGCTGGTTACTTGGGAGAAGAGACCAACACCCACCTTGCCACAACCCCCTTTCAGGTAGTTGTAGAGAGCGATGAGGTCTCTCCTCAGCCTCCTCTTCTCCAGACTGAACACCCCCAGTTCCCTCAGCTGCTCCTCATCAGACTTGTGCTCCAGACCCCTCACCAGCTTCGTTGCCCTTCTCTGGACACGCTCAAGCACCTCAACGTCCTTGTAGTGAGGGGCCCAAAACTGAACACAGTATTCTAGGTGTGCTGCTGGTACATTGATATACTACATGGACTTCTTTCTTTCTATGAACATTCCTTATTCTTCGATTATAGGTACTTAACAGAGCTGAAATGACAAATGAATAAAAGCAAACATTTTTTTATAATAGGGACTGCAGAGCTATGTCACAGGAACATTGAGGTCCACGAATGCTGCCGGATGGCTTTATTTTTCCTTTTTACATGGATAATCCTGGATATAATGCTAACGTTCATTTTGTTAGAAGTATTTAACCGTGACCTGTGATTTCACATTGGGTCTCAGTGATGCTGAAACATGGTTGAACAGCCCCCAGTCCCAGCCTATTTATTTCAGTCTTTACTGTCTTCTATTAAATGTTGATATAGCTGTTTTTGTAGTTGATGTGGCTGAAAAATAAAATGGAGGAGGAACAAGTGACTGTTAGGGAAAGGGGCCAGGCTACTGAAGCAGACATTGCTGTTGAAGAAGTATGTCCAAAGCAATAGTTCTAATTTCAGAGCATAAACCAGTTTGTTCCTTGCGGAAATGAGTGGGTGCGGCCTAATGAGGGATCGGATTTGATTAGCATCTACTTGCTGTATTGTTCTCTTGCCTTCAAGTATCTAATGAGCTACCCTTGGGACAGAGTAGCTCCATCCTTCTGACTTGGACAGAGGCGGTCTTATTCAGTATGGTGATATCTGCATTCCTCTGCTGGTGGTTGGATTTTTCATGTGGACTTGGGCTTATTTTTTCTATGGATGTGTTCTGTTGGGTGCAGTTCTGTAGATGCATCCAATATTCAGAATTTTACTTCAATATTGAAATGCTTGATTCAAAAGGCAACAACTAATGGGCAGCTTTTAACGCAGACCAAAATGTGAAAATACGTTCATATACTAAGGTCAGCAAAGATGAAGTAACCAATGTATCCAAGGGTATTTTTTACCCATGCTGCTATTAAAACCTTTTCGTGTGCCAGCAGGGCTGAACTAAGCACCTGCTGCCTGCTCACTTGGGCTAGTATGATTGCTTAGGGGGCCAAATAGTGAATGAAGAACAGATCTGGGTTAAAAATAGTTTGTTGATAAAGGCATATTTTTAACTGGGTTCAATCCCCCGGCATGGTTTGCTATGTGAACTGCGGACTGTTGCACTTGACTATCGTAATCATTGTAATGCTGCACCTCCTGTAGAAAAATAAGACAAATAGACAAGTAATGAAAAAAATTACATTTCAAAAGTATGTTAACAATAAAAGGTGGTGATTAGTAATGCAGTTGAATCAGACTAGGAAAATCATGGCTTAAAAACCAAATCAGACTGAGTTTCTTATCTTCTCTGTAACTCATGACAGTTTTTTGGAATTCAATACACCAAAACCTTATCGTTAGTCAGAATTTCTGTCTGGATACATATGCATATATTTAAGACTAACTATGGAAATTGAGCAGTACTCTGACTTACTGTATCCTAAGACCGACTTAGAAAGTTATCATATGTGAAAAATGGCTAGTCTACTTACAGCTTCTTCATGTTGGAATATTTAACTCCTTCCCTGACAGATCTGTCAAAAACCATTTTTTCCATGGCAATTCTAAATTGGACTGATAGTATGTGGGGCTGGATTGCCAAAATCCAGACCTGTACTGCAGCTTGTGGCTCATGAATCCTGCCAGATGAGAGAAGGCCACAGGGCTCTGCGAGGGTTAAACTTGATTAAAATGTAAAGCAAAGAAAGCTTTGCTTTCTTCCTTCTCTCCTGCAGTTTTCCAGAATCCTTTGTTTTATCAACATTTCATGATGTCGATGCAAGTCTATTGCTGACACTTTTTGCTTTTTTCTTAGATAGTGTTGATGCAATAAAACCAAGAAAAGTCTATACTTTTCTTAACAACCTCTTTGTTGTCTGTGACACTTTATTCCACTTTAAATAAGATGCCACTAATATGAACAGGTTAGTGTACCTGGGATGGAACACTTATGCTCAATTATGGGCAATTTAGCTGCTTACCTTAGCTTCAGAAGAGGAACCTGGGATCTGAAACTCCTATCTGTATAAAAGTCAGGATCATTGAATTTTCAGAGGTGATTGTCTTGTGGGTTGTTTGGAGAAAACAACAAAAACAAACAAACCACGAAACAACAACAGCAACAAAACCCCAAACAACAAAACCCCACCTTTTTTGATTTCTGACAACATGCTTGTTCTCCAATTATTCTGACATGAATTGTATTAAATCAGGGCAATGGTCTTTAACATGATTTCCTGCTTAGTTAGATTGAGGAAGAGGACCTTGTACAAAATTTTTGTTGGCTTTTCAGCTAAATCAGCTACTTTAGAAGATACTGACTGATTTACAAGTCTCCTATCTAATGTTAAAAAGAATTGCTTCTGTGTGCAGACTAAATTTCTTGAGTGTCTCTTACAGGTAGTTTGTGTTGGCTCAATGGCAGAATTGGAAGAGCTGTCTGGAGTGAAAGTCACTGATCTCCATCGAGAAAGGTCAGTCACAAAGACTGTTAAGTAGTTATTAAAAATAGTTGAGCAGACATTAAAAAAATTGGCATTTTTTTTCCCAAACATTGGGAAACAGATTTAGGGAAAACAGAAAAGTAGTAGGAGGACTTGCAGTTAACATGTATAAATTTTCCTTTCTTCTGTCTTGGACACTGTTAATACCAAAAAAAAAAAAAAAAAAAAAAAAAAAAAAAAATCTCTAAAATAGCTTTAAATTATAAAAATTGTCAAAGGAAATGTTAACCTTTTTGAATAATCATTAAAATTAAAACGAAAACTCCTGTCGTACCTAATGTGCAAGCATAACATTAACTTCTTGTGCTAATTCTTGGTTTTGTTTAGAATTTGTCTTTTTCTTTCCCACAGTATTGATCACCTAACTATCCCTTCATGCTGTGGCAAGGGCTTACTGCACCGGGTCCCTGAAGTTTTTGATTGCTGGTTTGAGAGTGGAAGCATGCCTTATGCACAAGTCCATTATCCATTTGAAAACAAAAAAGAACTTGAAGATTCTTTTCCTGCAGACTTCATTGCTGAAGGCATTGACCAAACCCGAGGATGGTAATTTTCTACCACTTTATTATGTGATATTATTTCTCTGCATCTAACGCTATTACATCTGGATGATTCTTTAATATTGTATAGATAAGAGTACGATTTATTTTCTTCCATAAAATGCAAGGTATTCTAAAGCTTGGTGACAAAAATGCTTCAGAAAGATGACGTGTTAGCAAGCAATCTTCCTGGCTGTTGTGGAAAACATCATTAGGTAATAGGGCAGATCTTTGGCTTGGCAAGGAAGAATCTCAGCAGCTCAATTATCATAAAACTTGAGTTATCTACTAGAAACAGAACAGCAGTTGAGTCATTTTGAAATGGAAGTTTTGAGGATTTCAAGCTGATGTATAGGCTAGTGATTTTTGCCCCCTAAATTAAATTTGAATTTTGGGTTTATATGAGTGGGGAAAAAAACAAATTAAGTCAAACCGTATGTTGTTAAGATCTTGTAGTTTACAAAAATCAAGTTTTCTAACTGTAAACTTTATGTGCTTATTTGATACCTCTCTGGATAAATACTTTTCAATCATTGATGAAAACTTTTCTCTAATCTTAGATTTTCTCTGAGTAGTGTTCTCATACATACATACATGCATGCATACATACAGTTTTAGTTTTGGCATTTTTAAGTGTTTATTCTATTTTTGAAGTTTAAGGTTGGCTGTGAAAACTGACAGATTTTTAAGATTGAATTTTTGTGTTTTCTATATTAGTACATTTGACTATGTACAAGTAGAACTGTTCCATCCAGTGGCTTGAGTTGTTAGAGTTAAATAAACTAAATTCCTCTGGTGCATAGTTGGCATCTCCCTTTGCCCACCCCTCTACTTCCCCAACCAACCCAAACAAAGCAGTGAGAGGTGGGCTTTTGCATGTTTGTGAAGTTGAGAGTAAGGTTTTTACGTACTTTCCAACACAGGAGGGTGGAGCAAGGACACATCTGGGGCATGATGCTAATTAAAAATAAGTTTCATGAATATACTGAAAGGTGTCTTTGCTTTGCAGCCCCTTACTTGTGATGCAAAAAATTAACTAGGTCCCCCAAATGGAAGTTACTTTTGCAAGTTTGACAGTTAGGGAGGGACCGCTTAAGTCTCACTTAGTGAAACATGGACTCCTCATGGCATATTAAAGGCTTTTCAGAATATATCTGCACCTTACCTAGTTAGTGCTATGCATAATGTTTGTAATGGGTCCTCAAAGCAGTACTTCATAGGTCAGAATTAGGGCAACCTGATGAATTTAGTTAAAACTGGCCTTTTACCTGTATAGTGTGGTTTTTTTTTTTTCTTTTAACTATTTCCAAAAGTAGTACACAACTAAATACTGTTGAGTGGCATGAAACCCAGCAGTAGAGGGACATACTGATCTCATTTGCAGGTCCCTGTTCTGTGCTTGCTGCTCTTCAAGCAGCGTTGGATCCAGTATGTACAGTGAACCCTACGTTTCTTCGTTTACTTTTTCTTTACTGTTGCATATAGCATGTGATACAGCACTGTTAATTTGACAAATGCTAATTTAGGAAATATTAAGTATAAACTGGAATGTTATATAGTATATTATATTTAAATAATACCTATTTCATCTTGAGGAAAAGTGATAGGTTTTGTTTATTTGGGAGGAAAACTGCTTACTCTGCAGCAGCTGTGCTTTGGGGGCTGGGGAGGCTAATACAGTGTTAGAATGAAGAAGGAATGGAGAAAAATAGCTTGAAAAGTTGTGATACTAGTGATTCCATGTATTAGTCTTTCTGCAACATTGTTCTTCACACCCATGAAATGAGAATTAAAAACTTAGTTTTCCCTCTTTCTATCTGAAAAAAATTAGGAAGTTGTATGGGTTTTTTTGTTTTCTTTCTTTTTTAACAAAGGAGACAAATAAAAGAACACATAATAAAGACATAAAATGCATGCAAAAGGCATGGTCAGAAACTGATTTTCTCCCTGCTACATTTTATGAAGATAAAAGGGCATTTATTGTAAATTAGATGCCAAAAATGATAACAAATTTTTAAAAAATTTGACAACATATAATTATTCTTACACTATGCAAGGGAGCTACTGAATTGTGAAAGTTCAACAGGGTTAAAAATGGTTTGGGGCTTTTAAGTGGATACAAAATCTATTCCTGGTAGTTACAATTCCAGTAAAAATACAGGAGGAATGATAAATTTTAGGTTTCAGGGTTTAGTTATTTGAGATTGGGATGTCACAGTGGATTAGTATGTGTCACACACACTTACTGCAGTGTTTCTTTTAGTGCTATCCTTTAAAGCATGTGTGGGAGACATGAGAGATGAAAAGAAGTCTGATCTCATATACATCCAGTGAAGCTCTCTGGTGCCATCAAGGAATGCGTTTGTAATTTTTACACAAGTTGGCCTTTTTATAGTATGATATTAATCCAAACTTGAGTGCAGTGCAACATCCAGATCTGCTAAGACTTGCTAACTATCATGTTTTTGGTTTATAATGTTCTTTTATTTTTTAAATAGTAAATGTCACATTGTAAGCAGCTTCTTTCCCTTTCCTTAGTAGGCTGAACAAAATCATCTCACTAATTCAACTGAAAATTGGCCCTGAAAAAATAACAAGAGAAGTCCAAGCTGATGCTAACGCCAGTGGTGACTCTGTGGTTGTAGACATACACCCGCTGTGCTTCGGTTTGAGCCCACACTCTTGTGTTGTGTGCTGTAGGCAGTGTGCAAATGGAGACTGTCACCTTACAATCTGGAGTAGCTTGCTCTTTGTTTTTAACATCGGCGTAAGAGTTACTGTAAGTCTTCACCAAAGCCAAGGCTGTCTCATCTGTTTGTGAGTGGAGTATCAAAACACTTGCCTCAATACATCATGCTTATACCTTTCCCACGGTGCTCATGGCTGTTAATAAGCCAGTGCATCGATAATGGCTAGTGTTCTGTGATTTGTGAAAGAGCACTTTTGTTCTGTGAAAGAAAGAAGGAATTAAGAAGTGAGGTGGCAGGCTTTTTGGTAAAAGGTAAAGCTGTCTCAGGCTGTTCTTAAGAAGGGTTCTCCTAAAACTACTAGGCCTTTTGCTACCTTTTCCCGAAGTCTTGTGAAAAATTAGCATATTTTGAAGACAAGACACATGTATCTTTCTGCTAGTATGACAGTGCTATATAATAATAGGCCTAAGTGAACAACAAGCTGGTGAGTTCTGAAGTGTTGAGGGCATAGTATGTGATTTTTATATGAGGCATTCCATACAAAGTGTTAAGATCCAGAATGAAGATTGGGTTTGTGTCAGGTCAGAGACCTGTAGCCGATGTGAAGTGAGGACTAGTAGGTGGTGAAAGGCTCAAGAGGTCGAGGTCTGGTGGCTTCTGTTTGACTCAACAGAGAAGGGGAGAAAATCAAGGGAGGTAAGGTGAAAATTAATGTGACCAAGGTGATGAACTAGGAGAGTGATCTTTTTGATGACTTTCTGCATGGATATGAGAAAGAGGTGAATTCACAGAATCATTAAGGTTGGAAAAGACCTTTAAGGTCATCAAGTCCAACCATCAACCCAACACCACCATGCCCACTAAGCCATGTCCTGAAGTGCCAAGTCCACATGTTTCTTGAACACTTCCAGTGATGGTGACTCCACCACCTTCGTGGGCAGCCTGTTCCAATGCTTGACCACTCCCTCCGTAAAGAAATTTTTCCTAATACCCAGTTTAAATGTCCCCTGGTGCAACTTGAGGCCGTTTCCTCTCGTTCTATTGCTAGTTACTTGGGAGAAGAGGCTAACACCCACCTCACCACAATCCCTTTCAGGTAGTTGTAGGGAGCGATGAGGTCTCCCCTCAGCCTTCTCCAGACTAAACAACCCCAGTTCCCTCAGCTGCTCCTCGTCAGACATGTTCTCCAGACCCCTCACCAGCTTCGTTGCCCTTCTCTGGACACGCTCCAGCACTTCAGTGGGCCCAAAATTGAATACAGTATTCGAGTTGTGGCCTCACCAGTGCTGAGTAGGGCGGTACAATCACTTCCCTACTCCTGGCCACACTATTGCTTGTACAGGCCGGGATGCTGTTGGCCTCCTTGCCCACCTGGGCACACTGCCGGCTCATATTCAGCCGGCTGTCAACCAGCACCCCCATGTCCCTTCCTGCTGGGCAGCTCTCCAGCCACTCCTCCCCAAGCCTGTAGCGTTGCATGGGGTTGTTGTGACCTGACTGCAGGACCTGGCACTTGGCCTTATTAAACCTCATACAGTTGATCTCAGCTCATTGATCCAGCCTGCCCAGATACAAATTGTATTATATTTGTTAAAGCCAGAGAATTGTATTTGAATTGTATTTGTTAAGGCCAGAGGAAAAAAAAATTTACAGTAGTTGGGTTGCAAGGCTGGCGATCCAGACAGGCTGGTAGGAGAGGCTCTAACTCTGTATGTAGAGAGATACAAGATTTATAGTCATAGACAGAATGTGGTGGCCCACAGGGAATTCACAGCTGAAGGTGTTTGGTATGAACTGTAGGATGATGAATTTACAGCGAATTGCTCAAGAAATGAGGAAACAGGGAGGGAATGCTTTCTCCCTTTCGGGAGGAATGGAAAAGGAGGGAAGAAGAGCAAAGAACTGGACTTCTTTTTCTGTGGTGTTAAGATTTTGGGGGTTTTTTACTATTGTTTTGGCTGACAGCTATATATCTGCAAGGATGTAACTAGAAGCAGGCTGAGATTTGGTGAATGGAAGATGAAGCAGCAGAGATAAGTTGAGGAAGTTGTCAGAAACAAATGTGTCTGTGGACAAGATATTTGAAAAATAAGAAAAATAAGGTGCAGAGAGACGCTCCTTTAAAATATTCAGAGTGAATGAGGTAAAAGGATAGTCTGAGAAAGAATGAGAAGAGTTTTGTCAGAATGGTGTGTAAACCTGTGGATCACAGGATCTCAGAGGGTCTTGTAACTGTCATCAACTAAGGTACCTCATTGCTGAGACTCATGGGGTTTGACAATGCCAATAACACCAAATTTGTGAAGAGTTCTTGGATGTATTTTTCCAGTGCCCATGGTCCATCTGTACAATTTTCCTAATACAAACAGTACTGAAATCTCTTTTAGCTGGTTCTGCTTTGTTCTTAATGGCAAATGCACCTGCTTTAATATGAGAATTTGCAACCAGTTTGCAGAAAGTGATGGGAGTTTGTCAATGAGGTACCTTCATGCTAAATACTAAAGAAGTATGGCTGTGTTTGTAAGGAACTGTCCATCTTGTAGGCTGGAGGTGTCGAATATCTGAATAAATGCTCAAATGTTTGTGTTTAGGGGTTTTCTTAAGAAGGTTAAAAATGAGGATGGGGATTTTGAGTGCTTGTGTTTGCAGGTAGAGGAGCATTGGTTAAAATTAACAAAATTACAATGCAATTTAATAAAGAGAATTTGTATCCTACAGTGTGATTGAGGTGATTTTGAGAGTTAAAAGCCCATCTGAGAGATAAATATCACAGTTGTCGTGTAAGCCACTTAATAAATGCAGTAATGCATACAGCAACCTTTGCAGAGCTTTTGACCCTCCAGTGTCAGAATAACACTTTTGTAATTATAGGCAGCTTTTTTATAAAAACTTCTTTGGAATATACAGGTGGACTTTTTCCTCTCCATTAAATCTTAAGGCAAATGCATAGTTCTGAGGCATAACCTCCTGTGCCTTATTCTAAATCTGTTAGCTTTTGTATAATCATCTGCTGTTTTAAGGTTGCTAAGCAATTGTCAGTGTGATACTCATTTTTAACTGGGAAAGCTGTGGCCCACCCTCTAGTTATTTTCTTAAAAGTAATTACCAGCAGCGCAGTTCCAGATGCACATAGATACTTCCTTTGGTGAAGGTTCTGACTCCTGAGTATGAAATTATCACATCATCTTGCACCTCCACTTAATTTCTCAGGTATAATCATATATTGACATAGTGAACAATAAGTGCCCGTGCTTGCTCCAGCACTGATTTTTTAAGTGCCCTAAGTAATTTATACAGGTATTGTAAACACATCAAATCGGGGGACGGGGGAACCCCCCTTACTGCACTTTGTGTGGGGAACGCCTACGTTCTCATATTTTCTAGTGATGGCTGGTTTAACCAGCTAAGTTTGGTTGGATGGAGGCTCTGCTCACTTGTGCAAACGTGCTTTTATGCTCCCAGCAGTAACTGTTCTGTTGTCTGCTGGCTTGAAGAATGCACACGTTAACATACACACACCATGTGCCAGTCTTGTTTGCTGTGTTTGCTCCTGACCGATCCTGTGTTCAGAGGTTTACAATGAGCAAATAGGGAGCTTGTTCAGGGACAGAATTCTCTTTTCCTTATTAAAGGGGGAAATGCTACAGTTTTCTTCTTCACAACCTTCCTAATGCGTATTATTACATTTTTCCAGCCTTCTTGGACTAGCAGATCACAGCTGAGCATGATATGCTACAAAGAGGAAAAAGGTCTACTTACAATAAGCTCCTCTTCTGAGTCTTTGCCACGTAAACATTCCACACACATACATTTTAACTTTGCTAGAGCAAAACAACATAATGAAAAATTTCTTTTGTAATGAAGGACATGCAGACTTTAGCTTGGTGTATTTAGAAAGTCACATTTATGTTGTCTCTTGCTTCAGGTTCTACACTTTGCTGGTGCTGTCCACTGCTCTTTTTGGAAGGCCTCCTTTCAAGAATGTAATTGTGAATGGCCTCGTTCTTGCCAGGTTGGTATGTCAGCCAGTTCTTTCCTGAAGAGATTTTTTTAGTCAAAGAATATTTCAGATAAGTCTCTGCGAATTGTAAATTAAATCTGAAATGGACTTTGGAGCTGTTAAGTCTTGTCAGGGAGAGATACCAGTGTGAGAGACACCTGAGAGTGTGAGGTTTACACATCCCAGCTATCTGTTGCACTAGGTTCTTTCCAGCAGCATTAGTCCTTCCTAGACAGAGAGAAAATGAGTAACAAGTCAGAATGGGAAAGAATAGGAAATAAATGATACCTGTTATGCAGAGTAAAGGGGATTATAAATGTAGTTTTAGATGTAATTTTAAATAAGTTAATTATATTTGTTTGCCTTTATTTTCAAATAAAGCTTTGCCCATGGGCTGGAGAGATTGATTCAAAACAAGTGCATCTTCCCTCAGCTTTGGTAGGAAAGACAGATTTCCTGCTTAGATTTGTAATTTGGGAGTCTCTTGAGGTTGTTTTGGGTGTTGTTTTTTTTTTTTTTGCTTGGGTTTTTTTTTGTGTTTTTGTTTTTTTTTTTTTTTGCAGTTGCTCATTGGTTCAACAGTCATACTGAAATGATGTGCTAATATATAATTACGTCTATGCTACCAAGAACATAATAGGACGGAAAAATTAAGCTGGATTTGAAGGGCCTTTTTTCTTTATCCGTGTATTACAAGAATTCTGGGAATTTATGCCTACATTCTGATATTTTCTAGTGATGGCCAAAAAATGAGCAAAAGGAAGAAGAATTATCCTGATCCAATGAGTATTGTAAATAGTTATGGAGCGGATGCACTAAGGTAGGATTTCTTTAATATACAATCTGACATGTTAGCTTTCTATTCATAGCAGACATGTACCAGGAGGGCTGCTTATGAGTTTTTGACAACTAGCAGTAGGAAGAAAGTTAATTGAGGAACTTCTAGACTGCTATGTCAGGCAAAGAGCTGAAAGAGTGGATGACTCAAAAGAACTGGCAATAGTTACAGTGCCTGGACTTTCTGTACTCTTGTCTTCTCTCCCTCAAGGCTGGTAACAACCAAAGCTGATGTGCTGACTGGAGGCCTTTTGTCAGAAAATGTGTGTCCAGTTTGTACAGAATGCTTCCACTTGAGCCAGCACAGTCCGCTATTGCAACTCATAGTCTGAGTTGACCCAATGAAAACTTGAATAAAATCTTTGAGAATTATACTATTAGTTTACTGTTAAATCATTATTTTAGGGCAGGATTACTATATAATGCACAGAAAGGTTAGTTTGCTGCTTATACTATACATTTTCTGAAGAGAAAGTGTTTCTTTTTTGTTGATGCAAATATACAGTATGTACGTAACAGTAGTGAAACCAGAAAAGCTGAAGTGGAGCTGCCTAATGTGTATATACATTGTCCTGGTCAAACAGAGATTAAACACAGTTCAAGTGTTTCATTAAAGTTACACTAATACATAAATGTAATTATGCAGTTGCCTGGTACTTTGACTAGATGCACTAACTACATGCTTGAAGTAGTACCTTGAGGTAAAGGTACAATAAAGATGTTTTAATAACTGTGGGAGTACAGTACTTAGGCATTTCTCAAGAGCCCTGTAATTCTTGCTGTATATAAGAAAACCTTAAACTATATCACACACTTTGAATTGTAGGTTACAACTATACATGGTAATGATTGGGCTGAAAGAAAGCTTAGTGTACTGTGTTTTTTTGTTTATTTGAGAAAGATGGTTGGTGCTTGTTCTAGATAATTTGACAAAATAGATGTGAAGTTCCTTATTGTTTCAAGCTTTAGCATTTAAAAGACCTAGTAAATTATCTTCTCAGATGTTTACAGTGGAGAGTTGGGCGGATTTCTTAAATTTGATCGAGATTATTCTTTACAAATAATCAAGGTGTATTAGCAGAATATCAGTGGATTGGTAACTGGAACAATATGAGTGAAAAGGGTCAGAGTTACTAATATTGGAGATTTTTAAATTGCAGGTGATATTTCTTTAGTAAAAATCTGCCTTTTTTATAAAACAAAACAAAAAATCTCAAACACCAGAAGTTACACTTCCATTATTCATGGTTTTTTGATTTCTAAAAAGCTAATTCATTTTTCTGCCTGTGTACTCATTCCTTAATGTCACATTTATTTATACATACACCCACACAGAGAGTAAAAAGCATTGCAGACTAGGTTCGTTTATGGAAGGAGCTCTGTGATTCAGTTGTCTCTGCTTATTCACTGAAGCGCTTGATGTGTTCTGTTTATAGAAAAAGCTACAACTGAGTTTTTTTCCTTGGCACTGTTTCCCTGCAGAGTTACTTTAGCTTTTGCAGTACTTTTTATATATACATATATATAAAAAGTTTTTGTTGTTGTGTTTGTTTTTTTTTAACTACAGCTTTAAAGTGTTCTCAGCAGTAGCTTGATAAATAGATTAGCAGAAAATGTAGATGTAAGTTGTTTAAATGAATATGGAATTGAATGGAAAGGGCGAACAGAAGAAATAACAGCACAGTAAATTTAACAACCCAATTTCAGACTCCCTGAAAATTGAATCCCGTGTGAAACCTGTAAGAATTGTCAAAGTTGCATTTTGATATTCTTAAGACCTATGACTTGGTTTGGATAGCTGTCAAAGTTGAAGTACGTCAGAAAGAGAATTTGTTCCTCATAGTCATTATAAGCCCTTCACTTTCCTGTATTCTGAGGTAAGTATTGCTGTTAGAAGTGATGTGTTACATACCCCTCTCAATTTGTTCTTAAAATGCGGATGAAATAACATAGTGCCACAGAGTATTGTTTTAGAGAGATGAAAAGGAGGTTACTTAATTGTTTCTCAGATGTTGTTAGAAGACTTGATAATACTGTCTTGATTTGAGGAAGGTTTTATTTTCTGCCCAATGGGTAATATCACCAGGTGTAACTAACTTGATAGAACTCTTCCTTTATCAAGTGCCTATTTTTCTTTCCATATAATAGGTGTAAGTGTCTTTGCATTGCAATAATTCAGGAAATTAGTATTCTTTTAACATTTACATATTGTAAGGCAATGTAGGGCTGCTGTGTTAAAACAAAACTGTAGCCTTAGAGAGCTACATTTTCTTTAATTTCTCATGCTAAGAGCTATTTTAAGAAGACTTCTGATAAATTCTGCAGCAAGTGCTCCTGAGGTGAGTGCAGAGGAGCAGTTCAGTGGATTCTTCATAGTTCTGATTAGTTTGCATTGCTGCCTCTTCAGGAGGAAAGCAGGGGAGGCAATTTGCAGTGGCCATTATTCTAGGTGAGTCTCAAACTGGTAAAAGGCCTGGGGTATCCTGGTGTACCCTAGGGCTGGACTAGCTCTTGTATTCAGACCAAAGTTATGTTTGACTTCTGAAATAAATAATGAGTAATAAGCACATAAATAATTGTGATGGGAGGTTTGGATCAAATATATACTTAAAAATTCTAAGTTTCATTTTCTAGTTCATTATCATGCTCAATTGTTCTGTACTTCTGTAAGTTTATAATTTGAATTCAGATATCATGTTTTAAAATGTTTGTTTCTTTTCCCCAATGTAGTACTGAAAATGCCCATTTCTGTGCTCTATTACTGTCTTGTTTACTCTGGCAGCTCTATTTTTATGTCTTCATTTTTATGCAAGAAGCCTTCTTCTGAAGAATTTATGGTCTGGTATTCTTGAATGTGCTGTGTCAAACCCTATTAAGATTTTAAAGTCTCCTAAAGGAAGTGCCTGTAAGGATATATTAGTTTAGAATCATGATTTTAAAAGTTGATGAAATGTGAGAAAATGAGTTAATGAATTTCCACTGAGAAATGCCACAATCTTTAAAATAGGAAAGTTTGGTTTGTCTTTTGTATTTGTAAAATTAAATGAAGAGTATCTAGATCAAGTTTATATTCAAGTTTTTTGATGCCTGAGTAAGACCTGGTTTCTTTTTGAATTAACTGGATAGATACCAGTTTGTCTCTGTAGACAGAATAATTGTTTAGGGAAAAAGATGAGATGAAGTGCAACGATGACTTTTTGCGAAGTCAGAGCCAGCAGGGAAGCTGGGGGACATGTCTGTCTCCCTGAAATGAGGAACTGTTACCTTGAGAGAGACTGACCTGAGGGAGGATCTCCCTAGATAGGGTGGATTTCAGGTATAGATGAACCCTCTTGGCTGAGGTGGGCATGATCCTGTGAGAAGCTGCTTCTGATATAAGTAGGCAGTGTCACCTGAATCCTCTGCTTTGCTCTTTCAGAGCTGTTTCTGAAGTTGAGGCACGTTTGTGTTGGTAGGAGATACATCCCTTGTCCTCTTTTGGGGCTGTTTTTCTTGAAAACGTCAGTTTCTGCTCTTTTACTTTGATTTGCCAGTTTTGCCTTGCTCCCTAGTCCTGTGTTTGCCATGGGCCCAAAGCTTTTTATATAACTAGATTGAGTAGAAAGGTACTGTGTCATTGTTAAGGAATTAAAAATATTACTGGAACACTAGGTGCCGATCTAAAGATGAACACTAATTCCATGCATCCACTGCTTGTTTTATACTGTGGTAGCATCTGAGCATGCGCTATCACTTCAATTAACTTCTAGAGTAAAAAAGAAAATTTAAATTCCAGTTCAAATTACACGTGCAGTGTCATTAAGATAATCCTGTAGCACCAGTAAGTAAATTGTCACATACTGAATGTGTTACATGCTTACAATACGGTTTTCCTTAGTGTTACATGCTTACAATACTGCTTCCTTGAGTATCTTTTGCCTGTTATGCAGCTCTCAAGGGTTTACTGTACTTCTAAGTGCATTTCTATTAGTATATGCAGTTTTAAGCTTTAAAGTATTGTGTTCTTATTTTGCAGGTTATACCTGATCAATTCTCCTGTGGTAAGAGCAGAAAATCTGAGATTTAAGGAGGAAGGAGTAAGGGATATACTGAAGGATGTCTTCCTGCCCTGGTACAATGCCTATCGCTTTCTTGTTCAGAATGTTCAGATCCTGCAACATAAGGTACAGATCTCTTGAGCATGGAAAAGCAAAGTGGAAGGGGCTTTGTGCTTTTTCCACTGTTAGGGTGAATTACAAATTGGCATTGTAGAGAAATGTAGGTTGGAAGGGGGGTCTGGGCTCTGACCCTGGAGGTCATCTGATCTTTATCTCCTTGTTCAAAGCAGGGCTGACCTCAAAGTTACATCAGGTTGTATATACTTGCTATTAATTTCTGTGTGTTATTTCCTGTTTGTACCCTGTTTTATAAAGCTATAATCGCCCCGCATCTTTGTCTTCTTGACCAAGCTGCTGCTTACATAAAAAAGGAGGAGCGGACGGTAGGGGGCTGTCAAGACAAAACAGCTATCGTTTCTCAGATTAGAGTGCGCTTGGTTCCCTTTCATTTGACATAAATGTGATGCTCTTACAGTCACACTCATGAAATTAGAGAACAAGATAGGGAATTTTGAGTTTGTGGGGTTAATACATACTAAGCAATTACCTGCTGCTTGTCACCTTGCTAGTTAAAAGCCAGGTACCACATGTGCTGAAGGGGATCCTTCTGAAATGTCCATACTAAGCCTTGTTGGTTTTCTAGTAGTTGTTTTATCAGTGTTCAGGCAGTAGCTTGGAGGCAATAGGTGTCACTAATACTGGCTTGAGTGCTGCTGCTGCTTTTTCTTTTCTGTTACGCTACGCCATGTAGTCAGGTATGACTACTTGGCAGGAAGGGTGCTGTTGGAAGATGACAGCTGGACTGCAAATTTCTCTGCACTGAACATTGCTTAAGAGCATACAGATACAACACAAATAGAACTGCAAATAACTAATGAAAATAAAGTTGTCAGTAGCAGCTGCTCTAACAATTTCTTCAGCTAACTCATTTACTGTAACTTTAATTATGAATCTGCATAAAAATGTTTAACTTGGGAATACTTGCTACTGAATACATTAACCATAGCAAGCAGATTGCCTTCTGTAACATGACAGTTAATTTTTTTAGAAGTTAAATTTAAATACAACTTAGGGGAAAAAAAAAGATGGAATGGAAAGAAAGGTAAATTATAAAAGCAATAATGCTTTAGACTTGTAGATTACATTTGAAGTCTACTAAAAAATGCTGGATGAGTGACATGAGTTTCTACAATTTCAGAAAGAAAGCAAGATTAAAATTTCTTTCTTATAGTAATTTTTCATTTAAATTGAAGACTGTGTATATTGTATAGTTTCTGATGAAACCAATTTTAATCTCTCAGCTGAGATTAATGATAGAAGGTTACCGCTTGTTAGTGCAGACTTTTATGGGAGGGTGGGAACTAAGCTAAAAAGTTCAAACCTTGTACTATGCATGAAATTACAGTAGCAGCCTAATCACTGTGGAGAGCTGCCATTTGAAGCAATAAAGGCAGCTGACTTCAGTAAACAGTAAATAGCTGACTCAGAGGAACGGTTTTATCTTTTTAACAACCCCTGTTGGGAAGAAAGTCTGGTAACTTCAGATCCTAACATTTGACAGATCTTTTCTTAGGATCCCCTAGACAGCATTCATTAGACAAACCTATGCATTGCCCCAAAAATATACTTCAGTTTTTCCTGTTTGACCTTTGGATTATCTAAAGTCTGCTTTGCAGCTTTTTACTGTGATCCCATTAAATCTTGCAAGTTCAGTCAAATTGGGGATAGAGGACCCTGGTAGAAAATCCGGGTGCTGAAACAGATAGTTTTGATAATTCATCAGATGTAATTTTTCTTTCTAAATAGATAGTGAAACCATTCCTATGAACCGTATTAGGCAAAAGAATGCGTTATTGGAGGTGATAGTGCTTAAATTAGATTTCATGTGCAGGCTTAAACAACTTTTTCATAGTATTCTGCCTCCTGCAAGAGAGAAACTACCATCCCAGTGTCCTGGATGAAGTCTAACAATAATTTTATGCTTATTGTAATTACCACAGTAATTGTAGTTGGTTAAACGATTGCTGACCTCACACTGGGATTGCTGCGCTTCTGGGTGTGCAGATGTATTTCTTTCCTTCTCCTTTCCACTATGTAAGTGGGTGCATAATTACCGAGTGGAATAATCCAAACAGATTTTTTTCATCTGTACTGTGAGAGAAGAGAAAGTCCAAAGACTCTTAAAACCAGATGTTAAATACTGTTTGTAAATCTGAAAAAACCCTCAAAAACAAACAAGCCCCTGTTTTCAACTAGTCATAAGAACATTCACATGGAAAAGAGTCAGGCTGGTGGCACCGACAAGTGTGCTTACTCATGGTCTTGCTTGCAATGGTCTTTGCAACAGAATCAGCAAACTGTTATGAAATATCTCAGATGGGTGCAGACATCAATCTTTTGGAAAGCAACAAAATGCAACATATGCATGTTGGATACCTAAAAATTCCACCTGTTTTTTCAGGTTGTTGCGTTCTTCTATGTTTTAATCTGTTGAAATTGTCACATGCTCTTAAAAAAGAATTCTATTGTTTATATGCCCTTTCCCTAAACGGAATTCATCTTCGTAGTACATTTCCTGTAAATGCTTCAGGTCCTCCTAGATGAAGGAATTATGTAAATTCAAGAGTTCTGCCCTGTGTCTGGAAGCCGTGAGTTATACTGCAAACGGGGAAAGAACGGCTGCATACCGATGTGTGCTGTACTACTTTTTATCTGGTTTAACAGATCCAAATAACTGGCCTCCTTTGTAGTTGAAGGTATGGTGTGGTGAAATCAGCAGCAGTGGGAGTCAGGTTTTCCTTAGCTGTTTCTCTTACGTGTTTTTGTAATTGAATGTTCTCTTTAGGAAACGGGTGTAACACAGTGAAGGTTAAAATATTAGTGGCTGACAGGTGGTTCAATAGAGAGGTTTGAATATATACCCTTGTGACTTGAAAATGTGTTTTGTGTTTTTATGTTGATGATAGGATGAGGGAAGAGAATTCCTTTACAATGAGAACACAGTTAAGGAGAGCAATAACATCATGGATAAATGGATTCTTTCTTTCACCCAATCACTCATTCAGTTCTTCAAAGCTGAAATGGCAGGTATGCACATGTCTGGTCGGGTCTGTGTACAGGTGTTTAATTTTTGATTAAAGAACTAGCTGTTTCATCCAGAGATTTCCAGGTTCCGTGTGAGACTTACAGTTCAGATAAAAGGAAGAAAATCTTTTAACTAGCTACCATAATACACAAAACGCTGCTTTTCATGGGTGTTAATACAGATTTTTGCTATGCTTGTTCATGAGAGATATAAAAGTGATGAGGCTGTTTATTGTCACAGCTAATCCTATAAGCTCAGTGATGTAGCTTGTTGCTGTAACAACATCTTCTACAGCGCTTGGAGCAATTAATAATATTATAATAGTAACTGAAAGACAGTAGTGAAAAGGAAGCCAAATAGAATTTGAGGAAGCTGTAAAAAAAAAAAAGGATAAAATGGGTAGTGCTCAAGTCAGCTAAATAAAATAACTTTGAGAGGTACATGAGCATGGGGAATAAATTTTCCCCTGCATAGTTCCATGGAGAGGGTTTCCTTGTAATCATATTGTGGGTGCATGCAGCAGGACGGAATAGCATTAGGATATTGCATAGCTGTAGGAAGACACTCTCCTGGTTTTTCTTCCTGCATGTTATTTTTTTCATCATCCCATACCTCTCAATGCTCACATTACATTAAGAGAATGTTCATCACAAAGAGAAGGTGCTGCAAGAGCCCCCTGAAGTAGCTGGTCGGATCCAGGAAGCTCACAAACTTGCAGATAAAGTCATGGTGGGTTTTGAAGAGGTTTTGGTGCCTTTAAGGGCACTAAAAACCTAGATATTGGAAAGAAGGTGGCTTTTGCCATTGTAGTTCCTCTTTACGAATAAACAAACAACCCCCCTATGCCCATGATCTTAAGTTGCCCTCAGAAGAATTTTTAGAAGCCTTCTGCAGGTGTGCTGGGGCTTGGGGAAAGAAAGTATTAGTGGGATAACAGATAATAAGGAAACAGCTATATGCCGGATCTGACTTTATGAGGACATGGGATAGTCTTCTGCTTCAGTCATCTCTTGTATGCCCCCTTCTTAGACTGGCATGATAATTACTCTTACCAAGACCAGTAAGATGAGTTTTTTCTTGCTACAGTAGATAAAGCAGGCCATTTTGGTAACAAAAAAAATTTCAGGTGAGGTCATCTGAGAACATTTCATTAAAGGAAAAAAGAATCCTCAAGCTACCAAAACCAGGATTATGATAAAAGCTGTCTGTTGGTGAAAATGTGGCTTCTTTGTAGAAGTTTTGTCCTTGAAATTTGATGGTGGTGTGTGAGTTTCATGGGTTGCCCAACAGAAATACACAGAACCTATGCAAGTTTACATGCTGCATGTAAAAAGGAAGATACTGTGAGGGACGGTTGAAAATTCTTCTGTGAATGTGTACCTGGGATTTTGGAGTAGTGCACAGTTTAAACAGAAGTAGTGTTTGCAGGAAGATAAGCATGGGAATAGAAACTGAATTCTCTGATCTGGATTTCTAAGAGGAAGATGAAGCTAATAAAAAGGGATATGTCATCTGACACCTCTATGAAGCAAGAAGATCCTTCCAAGCAGAAGAAAATTCCTTTTAGAAAATGAGAATGTAAAGATATCCTAGACTGTAGTGTGGGTATTAAATGCTGTTGTCTTGTGTTAGATGAAGATAACGTTATGTGAGTTACATCAAATGAGTGACAGGTCTCATTTAGAAGTGATTAACAAATATGAATTTTCAATTTATCTTTCTGCATAAACTCTGAATTCAGTCAGATATAAATGAGATGCAGTAAATTTGTGTACTGCGACATGATACTCTTGTGCTAATCTTTTTTTAAAAAACTAGTTTGGGATTTTTTTTTAATATTTTCTACTTTATATGACTTGAAGTATGAAAAATGTCAGGAAGACGCAAGGGATGATTATAGTGGTGACTGATAAATGCTAAGTAAAGGAGATAAATACACTATACAACTTCATTTTAGAACCCAAGATTGGGGGGGGAGGGGGGGGGATTTAAAAACTCAAATGCAGAAGCATTGTAGATGTGGCACATTGTAGATGTGGCATGATGTGAGCAAAAATAAATGATTGCATTCCCCAACTAATGCTGTACAACTCTGTTACCTGCAGGATGCATTAAAAAAACCACATTTGTTGTCTCTGCCATGTCTAAAACATAGCCGAGGCAGTGGTGCTGAGGTGGTATTTGGGCACTATCTGCCAAAGAAATGGCACAGTCTGCACTGTAGCCTGCCGTTCCTGCACTGTGTGTGTGATCGTGTGCAAGAACATACAGGCTGCAAACTCGAAGTGGTGAGGAGACACCACTACCCAGAAAAATGTTGCAACTGAGCTTAGCTTCTTCCATTTAATCAAATGTATTTTATAGTGGAGCTAAACTTACACCGCTCGGCTGCCTCTAGAAAAATGGCTCCATGAAGTAAAACTTGTGTTAATGCTGCCCCAGTTTCTACCAGTAGCTTGACTAGCCAGCAGTGTTTCAGCCTAAATGGAGTGCCAGTCAGTTTAGTGTTGACCTCACTGGGGTAGACTAAGGGTGGGAAGGGGAACATACCTGTGCACACTCCAACTTTGGGATGCTTTAGAGAGCCCTGAGGAACTTGCGAAAGGTACAACAACCTCTGCTAATCCTGGCTTGGGGAGAGCTTTTGACTTCCTAGGACGTATACAATTGGAGAAAATGAGACGTGTCGGAAAGCAGCATCGTTTCAATCATTCATGGAAAATTGGCAGACGTTAAATGTGTTGAAACCATACACATGTGTGTTTATAAGAGGTTTTTGCTGTTTTGTGTTATCCCTGGTTCAGTAGGTGCCCAAAACTGGACCTGTGGCCATGCTCCCCTCAGAAGTGCTGCAAGTTAGGTAGATGTGTGCCAGTACCCTCTTCAGCGGCAGCTGGCGTAGCTAACCTCGCTTCGCTTTGACAGTAGCGTGCTTATCCGAGTGAATTATTACCTATTGAATAGTAGTGTAGTTTCTCCATTAAACTTGGTCTTTAATGATGGAAACTTCTGGGATTTGGGCCCTTTGATAAAAAAGGCAAATAGTAAGATATTGGGAAGATATTAGGGAAGGTCATAGGGCAAACAATCCTTCGTATTTTAAGGGGGGATAAAATTCTGTATTTTAAAATAATAAGCCTTATTATACTTTTTTCCCTACTTAAGTGCACAATACAAGAAATTATTTTACAAAACAACTTTTCTCCCGATGACTGAAATTGAAAGAAGTGTGTGTGTTTCCATGCACACACATGCCTTTTTTTGAGTCATGAAAAAGTAAGATTTCATTATTTGGTTTATGAACTGGGATTACAGCTATTGAGGGGAGAAGTGTGTGTGTCGAGGCTAAATTGAATCTCTTGTTAAAGATATAGTATACCTGAAAGGTGAGGTTTTTGAGGTTTTTTTGTTTTTAACCAGTCTCCAAACTAGATCATGTGTAGCTAGAAGAGAGCTGGGAATTTTTTAGGAATACAAATTCCCACATAAATAATGTCTTCCCCACCATGGCATGAATCTTTTGAGCATTTCCTTTTCAGGTTTAAATAACAGTACTCAGCCTTTAAAAATGCTTCTATTTTAGAAAATGCAGTGAGAAGTGTGGTGGGGCTTTTAAAGCAAAGATCCAAAATAGCTGCTTGATTAATGAATCTGATTCAGGATAGAGATCAGAAAGCTCTTCGCTTTTAGAGAAGTTATATACAAGTTTTTCCTTAGAAAACTGAGTCCTATTTAAGGTCCATCCCCACCCCCCAATTCTCTCGCGAACAACTGAAATTTGTTTTCCCAGTTGCATAGTGATGCTTGTGATGACCTCCTTTTTTGTGCTGGCGGTCCTCCATGCTTTTAAGTTACACAGAACTTGAAAATACAGCTATGTTTATCTTCTTACCTCATCAGGCTTGCTGTTTCTTTACATTCTTTTAGCCTACTGTGTTACTTAGAAAAAGAATTAAAAATTGCAATTAATTCAGGGAGGATTGATTTAAATAGGTGTCTCATCATAAATCTGGTGAACAAAAAAGAAAATATTGGCAGTAATGAATCAAATTTTATTGTATGATTCTACAATAATTTCTGTTAAACTTCTAGTGACTTGGCTGTATTTACAGCATGTGCAAATCTGGGATTTGCCAAATCCTTGGCGATTAATAGTCTCTTATCCACTATCCTCTTTATGAGTCAGATAAAAGCATAAGGCTTCCATAATGCGTGTTTGTGTAGGATTAGGGAAGCAATTTGGTGGTAGATGTGTTTGTCTTGAAGCATGAGAATTGATGATGTGCGATTTCAAAATATGGTTTTAACATAATAGTAGGTCTAATCACTTTTTTGATCTTACTAACATACGTGCTTCTGCTCAAGTTTTGTGTTTAACACCAGAGCTACAAATAATAATGTGGGGGTTTTTTAAGTGAGGAGCTTGATGCAGAGGGCAAATATTAACTACAGTAAACATTTTTCCTTCTAGCTTATAGGCTGTACACTGTAGTCCCTCGATTAGTGAAGTTTGTAGATATTCTGACCAACTGGTATGTTAGAATGAATCGCAGAAGACTAAAGGTAGGTACCTACTTCTGGTATCTTGTCCTGTAAACGAAATCCTAGTAGCCTATGTTCATTTAATGCATAGCAGCTTTATCATTCTACACAAAATCTTTATGCTGCCTTTTAAATAATATCAATTTAGACCTGAGAGTGCGAATGAGAAGTTAACATTTTTTTTTCTTCCTCTTTGCTTCATGAGGAAAACCAACGAACCAAAATGCCCAGTAATTCTGTTTCACTTGCTGGATGGAATTGAGCAAAATAAATACAGTTTGGAAAAACAGTTTATTGCATTAACATAGGAAGATTTTTAAGTTTATTGAAATGCACTTCCTGATCCTATAATTGCAGTTGTTGTTTTTTTCTTGTTGAATTCATCAAATAGGGTGAGAATGGGACTGAAGACTGCATGATGGCCTTGGAAACCTTGTTTAGCGTTTTGTTCTCCATGTGCAGACTTATGGTAAGGAAATTACAGCCCGCTACAACTATTCGACATTTTTAGTGCAGTTAATCTAAAAGCATGCATCTTTGTGTCTAAGTTGACCATAGAAACTAGGGATACAGAGACTGAACACATGGGGAGAAAAAACCTGTGATGCTACTGATTTGTGTAGCACAGTTCATTTCCCATCTCCCCAGATATTTGCTTATCTGCCCTGTGGTACTATAGTGAAGGCAAATAACACCTGACTGATAAAGAGACATTTTGGTTTCATATCTAATGTCCAAAAGTAACATGTAAATACGAGGAAGTAGGTGAACAAGTAGTAGCAATTTGACCATTTATTTCAGTTTGCATTTTGAATAACTTCACAGTTGTGCATTGAAGGCACTGTGTGAGCATTCTTTTTGCTGAACTGTCCTTATGCAATTCATAAGTATTACTAATTCATAATGTACAAACAATAAAAAAAAGATGATGATCGAGTGCAACATTACAGGCACCATATACTCCATTTATCACTGAGCTGATGTACCAGAATCTTAAGACACTTATTGATCCAGCCTCGGTTCAGGAAAAGAATACTGAAAGCATCCACTACCTCATGCTTCCCCAAGTGAGGTAAGACAGCTGTTATGTGGCAAAATGGGGTTTTGGTTTGGTTGAGTTTTGGTTGGTGGTTGGTTGAGTGGGGTTTTTTGGGGCCGGGGGGTGTGTGTGTGTGTGTTTTTTCTTTTCACAGAACAGTGCTCCTTCACTGACTTGTGTTTAAAACTGTTTTGCATAACAAGAAAACAAGCCGCTTTAATAATGCGAATACTCCTTTGCCTCAGGAAGACTTTTAGGATGATTGTTAACATACTCTTTTTTTACAAGCAAAACCTGTTTAAGTTTTGATTAAGCTCTGATTCATGTTAGTCTCTTTACTGTAGGAGGATGTTTCACTAGCAGTACATCTCACACCCCACTCTCAGTGTTAGCTGGGAGTTTTCTTTTCCCTCTACGTTTAAGCAGAAGACTTGTGTGAAGTTAAAGGATTGTAGATAGGAAGGAAGACAATTAGGAGGACTGTATGTTCCCAACTCATTATGTTTTCTTCTTACGGTGGGCAAGAAATATCCTTTTTAGTCTTCAAAATGTGTGCTGACTAGAAGCTATAATGCCTATGAACAATTGTAAAACTTTCTTGTGGGCCCTGCATTTGCAAGAACGTGTGCATCCCCCCATCTCTAGGCCTTTCTTAGTGAATGCTGATGCCAGATCCCATGTGGATTGGAATTATTGTTTTGTGTGGACCACATGCAGAGCCAGCAGAGTGAGTTCTTTTGGCTTCAGATCAAGAATTTAGATCATTGTCCAGAGATTGCCACTTCCTTGTAAAAGGATACATCATGTGAGAAAGAGCTTTCCAGACAGATCGTTTCTTTGGATGCTGATGGGTGAGGTTTTTTGTAAGGGCCAGTGTGTCTCCAAGGTTTGGGTCCGTGACGGTTGTACTGGATATAGGCTCTGGGTTATCCATAGTTGCAACTCAACCCAGGCAGAACTTGACAACTGAACTTTGTGTGGTTTTTTTTTTTTTCCCCAGCAGAGGGAGACACCAGTGTGACAGCAATCAGTTGCTCATTAGTGCCTTGGATCCATGCTAGTGGGTTACGTTAGTGCCTGCATTGCAGCCTGCGATTAGTCACTGAATGCAGGGGAAGCAAACCTTCCTTTTGCATTGCATCTCAGTTTGAAAACCCTCAAGGACAAGGGAGCTGACCTTGATATTTTACGTGCCATTTTAAAAATTTAAACCTTCTAGTAATGGTGTTTCTTTTATGGATACTTTATCCTTCGAGAAAGGTAAAGCTTGCGGATAGCTTCAGTAGCGAGAGTTACTGCAACAAGGAGTTTGAGATTGACGTAATGATGGTGCTGATTTTCTGTTCCCTGGGAAAGTGCCATAAAGAATATGTAATCAAAGAATGCAGAACTCATCAGTGAGCTATCACAAATGGTTTTGACCTCCTGCAGAATGCAGTAGTGGAAGGATAGTGAGCTATTTGTAGGAACTCAGTTCAGGCATGGGCTTAGCATGGGCGTTTAAAAGTGGCTTAGTCACTTTTTATTCCTGTTAGCGCGAACTGACTTGCTGCTGTGTTGTGCAAACATATGATGTGTTTGAGTCGCTCGCACGGCTTTCCTCTTTGTCCTGTACTTTGGATTCTTGTCTGCTACTAGTTTGTGTAATTTACTGGTTCCCCTATGTATCAGTTGTTCCCTTTGTCAGGTAAAAAGGCATGTTTTCGGTACTAGCTATTGTTGAAGTTTCAGAGTTCCACTTTGAGGTGCTAAGCACATCATTGCATTTTTCTTTGAATATTTTTCTGATGACTGCATAAGGAGTATTGCAAGTTAATAATAAGACACTTTTTGGATGTAGTTACAGAAAATACTACTTTAACAATATGATGGGTGTGTACAGCTAAAGCTAAGGGACTTGGTCACTTTCACAGCTGAACGTGACTCAATACCTGTGTTAGAAACCCCACTGAGGCATTACTTGATTGCTTAGTGTCTGAACAGATTGGTTGCATTAAATTTGGTGGGTGTACATGCGATCTGTGAAGACTGTTCTTATTTTGTGGCTCCACAGTGTTGTTAACTAATGGCAAGTAATATTGAAATACTGCCACATTATACTATATCAAACTTTCTGGAGCAACATCTTCTATCTCAGAATTTACATGTTTCCAAGTTTTTGGAGGACCACCCTGAAAGACTGGCTTTTGGAAGAACAAAAGCTTCAAAATATGTAGTAACATCTTAATCAAAGCCCTAATGCAGAAGATGGGGTTATTTCAGTTGTAAGTTTTGCTTTACCAGTTCTGTTTTTCTGGCCAGTCCTTACTGGATGTATGGTTTTCAACCCAGTACTTTTGCTACTTGTATTACAGCATGCAACTTTGTTCATTTGGTTCACAACTGTCTTTTGAACCAGTACTTCTGGCCTTGATAAGACATTTGTGTGTTTTAAAGGAGCTGCCCGATTTATGCAGCTACTCAAGAAAACCACATTTTTGGAACTGTTGGCTGCTAGTACATTTGAAACAAAGTGTGAATGTTGGCTTACTCCAAAACCTCAAACAACACCCCACCTCCACCCCCCAAAATGCAAAAAAACCACCCAACCCTGGCTTGCCTCAAAATGGAAGGGTGTTAAAATGATGAAGGCAGAAAAAATGATGAAGCCAGGAAAGATGACAAAACTGTCTAAAACATCAAGGTAAAATATCTAGAATTCCTGGAAAAGATTATAAATTGAGATGCAGAGTGAGTTGATTGCATTATAGGTATTTAATTGTCATTGTAAATATACTATTTATAATACCTTTTTGCATAATCTTATGACATTATTAATGTAAACCTTCTTATTTTATTAATATCCAATAAAAAGTTAGTATGACTCAATCCATCATCTCCATCTAGTGAGAGGTGCTAGCAAAAGATGTTTTAAAAATAGCTGTGTGTTTTTTTTTCAGCAGGTTATTTCTTTATCATCTTTTCCAAAGAAAGAAGGAAAAACCTGTTTGTTCATTTTTCAAATTGCCCCAAACAGAGCATAATTGAGTCTCTTGTAGGAAGTGTCAGGGAAGGGGATAAAATGTTTTCAATCTGCTCAGATATGATGAAAATGAAGCAATACAATGTTTCCCTTTTAATCTAGGGAGGATCTCATCGACAAAAAAATTGAAAGTGCCGTTTCTTGTTTGCAGTCTGTTATTGAGCTTGGACGAGTAATCAGAGACAGAAAAACCATTCCAGTAAAGGTTAGAACTCTTAACATCTCTTATCAATGCCTTGGGAATGTGCAGTAGCTTTGTAATTTTGGGATAAGCCTGAGAAAGTTGAATAATTAAGTTTGGAATAGCAAACAGAGTTCAACAACAAAATACTTCAAATGATAAAGAATGATTTCTGAAGTTCTTTGTTTTCAGCTGGAAAGACAAAAGTTTATGTCTTTTTCCTTCTTCCCAGTATCCTTTGAAAGAAGTAGTAGTTATCCATCAGGATCCAGAGGCTCTGGAAAACGTCAGATCTTTAGAGAAGTACATACTCGAGGTAAGAACATCATGAACATGATGCTCAGCTGGATTGGGTATGTCAGTTACCCAAATAAACAAAACCCTAACCTTCCCTATTGATGGTATTAATAACTCGCTAGGTAAAATTAATTTCACAGAGAATTGTAATGAAAGGGGATATCGGTGGGTACTGTGTACAGAAATGAAGGTAAATGGGTGGTGATCCTTAGTTGTAGTATTGAGAAATACTTAATTGCTCAAACTGACCACATAGCCCCTCAGTCCTATTAGAAATGTTCTTTTTCTTGATTAGTGAAAGGAAAAAACATTTTCTGAATGAAAATAAGACAATAGTCAACTACATGTTGTCAAAGAGATGGATTGCAAAATCTGGGATCTCTTTCAGTTGAAGGGCAGTAAGTGGAAGGTTGACGGAGAGGAGGAGTTCCATGTAAGGAAGAATAGGGGACCAGTCAAGATTTTTGCAGCGTTTTGTTTAGGAAATAAAATGTCAAATAAATAAGATGTTAGTTTATAAAATTTCTTACACTCATCTGCTCCTGTATGCCACTGCAATAGTCCTTTAATGTGTGTCCGTTAGGGAAATGCAGCTTGCCCTACTTGTAAGTCTTTGTTTGGATAAAAGCCCCGTCATTCAAAAGAGAAGTAAGCTTTCTCGGTTTTTTGAGCTTAATTTCCTGATATTGGCTGCACTTTCTGCTTTTAGTCAGTCATGTAAAAATCCATGGTATTTTAAGATGTGAAATTAAAAAGGAGCTTCTTTATAAATAAACTTCATGTATTTATGTGTTTATACTATAAATAAATCTTTTAAACTTCGGTACTGCATTTCAGAAGTTGTAGTGAAGGCACAAAGCCTATTACTTCTGATTGCTTAAAAGACTGTTTGTAGAGTGGGCTTTTTAGTCTTTATGTTCAATTAAATTTCATTACAAATAGACATTATATGCATTATCTTTCCCATCTATGATGTACAAAAGAAATCAAACAGTAAGAGGGAATAGTGAGAAGGAAGAGTGTTTCAGCTACAGTGATGAATTTTGATGAAATGTTGGGTGTTGGGGGTTTTTTGTTGTTTTTTTTTTTTTTTTAAAAAGAAAAGGGGGGAAAAATATGATACTATGCCAGTATGCCTTTGAACTTTTTTCTAGGTGTTGGGGCCTTCAAAACATCTTGCAAACCAGTGGTTCTTACTACTTAAATCCGTCATGATCATGCATTTGATATCATGAGCGATGCTATGTGTAATTTCTCAGTGTTAGCAGCCTAGGGACTTTATTATTGCTTTGCTGAACAGGGAGTTAGAGGTAATATCTCCACTGTAAGACTGGGGGCCTTTCAGAACCCCTCTGGACGGCAGTGAGGGAAGAAGGAAGACTGGTTAAGCAATGGTGTTCTTTCTTAGCATTCATAATTTCCTTTTGCTGCAGTAGCCTCTTGTTGGGGTAGATGATCACTGTTTACCCAGATGTTTCACTGGACATCGAACCTTAGGACATCTGTACTACTTAAGAGCTGATGTAATATAGGACTGGTGGGTTGAACAATCTATCTTTAGTTTCTGTTTCTGTTTAATGGTCTCTGGATTATTAAATAAAATATATTTCTACTAATAATTGACCTTTCTGTCAACTTTTATTTGTCAGGATCTGTCACTTTCTGATCAGTTTATATACGTTCATGACAGAGTCAGTTCCAAGGGCTGTACTAAGGCATGCTCATAGTACATAAGCATAAGGTTATGATGCTTTCTGTTTAATAGATTTTTTTCTGCCATAAGTGTTAGTAACATTGTGCATTCTGTAAAGCCACTGAAACAGGTCTTCAAAGATAAAGGAGATGGAAGTTCTTTTTCTGTCATAACTGCTGGCAGTACAGTATCGAAAGATTTTTTTTTTTTTTTTCCTCCCCTTTGTCCAGAAGTGGCATGGCTCTTACCTATACACCTGTCCTTGGAAGGTTAAGGATTCTTTCTTCCTTTCAGTAAGGCATCACCAGAGGGTTCCGTAACAGAAGACCTAGTAACTTGCTTAAAATGTGTTGGAACTTTTTTAGTGCGGGTTGTCCTTGTCAATATCAGCTGCTTTGGCTTGACAAAGAGAACAAAAATCTGCATCTACCCAAGCAAGATCAGTTCACCTTGCTTGTCTTGGTGAGAGCAACCGTGTCAGTCAAAGAATTCAAGAGGTAACTGACAGAGGGGAGGACCTCTTAAACTTCTAATTACTCCAGCAATACTATCTTTCCCCAAGCCTAAGTATAAATCTGAGGAAGGCTTCTAAATTTCTGCTGGGAGCAACTTCAGATCAGTATCAAAAGGAGTCATGGCTCAATGCACAAGACTTCTTGATCAGTGTTGTATGCATCTTGCTTTTGGTTTACTGTGGGACTTAAATTCTTAAGAATTGTGCACTAAAGGAATTTTAATTAAAAAAATCTTAATTGATTTGCAAGTGGGATTATAAGGCTTTTCTGTCATGTTAGCTTATTGATTATTTCTTGTAGACTTGGCAGTTATGATGCTTTACTTCAGAGCTGCTGTTATTATTAATCATTTCAATACCTAGATGTCTGCAGTAGCAGAATTTTGTGAAATGTAGGTTAGTGTCTTATCACATTTTTTGTGTGATAGATGAAAACTGGTTTTGTGGATTTAGATGAAAACTGGATTTGTGGATTTTGCAGAATCCAATTTTGAGGGAGATGGGGTTTGCTTACTCAAATTGCTTCCAAAAAGACAGCTGACAAAATTTGGTGTCAATTTCTACAGCTCGTAAAAGGTAACAAAGGAACCTAATGATGTTATAAGTTATTACATAATGAGATTGTACAAAAGTATGTTTTAATTTCTATTCATTTGCTACTGCAAACGAAGTTAAGGTATGTCTTACAGGGAGATGGGTTACAACAAACTCAAATACCTTTACGGAAGCACAAATACAAAATACAGTATTGTCCTATTTTTATTATGTATCTTAAAATTCAAATAGCTGATGCTGAAGCTTAGTCTGTGTTTTATTGTATTGCATAGCCATCAATCTAGTTGTTTACTAATATGGTTCAGAGCTAAAGAGGTCAATGAATACAGGCAGACTGGCTAGTATTACTTGGGTTGTGTTTGCAGCTTTGTTCATCAACCTCCTCCATATTCAGAGCTTTAGATTCTTTAGTTATTGCCAGAAGTGTGTTTCTAGTAAATTTACAGGTGCCTGAGGTAATCTGTAAGAAAAATGACACCATTTAATTTCATGCAGTTGCTGACAAAAGAAGTTGAAAAATACACTTGTCAAGTCTTCAAAAATTTCATTCATCACTTTATCAGAAGTAGCTGTAGTCTTTGATCTGCAGTCTTACTCTCTTATCATCAGAACATAGTAAATCATTTGAACAAATGGATTTTAATATTAGAATTGTCCAGAGTATAGAGTTGTCATGCAAAAATGGCCAAGCTCACAAAATGAAATAAATCCAGAAAGCTTTTAGCAACTGAACAGTTGCATTTTATTCATTAGTATTTAAGGCCTTTTACAAGCCTAGTTCAGGACTTCTCTTCCTAACTACCTCTAGTGAACGGTTTTATCTGAGTAAATTTTACTCTATGCACAATCAGAATCTTGTTTGCATGCAACCTTTGTACACCCTTCAACCCCCACCCCTATGTATGGCTGTAATAAAACAGAGAAAATTGAGGACTTCATCAACTTCATCACATCCAAGGTCTACCAGTACTGTAACACCGTTAACGTTACGAAGTAATGTAGTAGACTGAGTCCATGAATGGGCTGAATTAACTGATGCGTGAACCGTGGCAGTGTGTGGTTTCTGGTTTTGTTTCTTGCAGTAGGTTTTCAGTATTTTGTTTCTTACGGTATTACGTAATCAATATTTATTTTCCTTTTTAGGGTGCTCACTTAGAGAGCCCAGCACAGCACCGGCATTTCTCTTTCTCTGTTCTGAGACTTGGGCATAGTTGGGTTACTGGTCGACCTGATCGTGTCTGGCACATGGCACCAACTAAAGGCCCTTGTAGATAGGAGTGTCTGAATATACAGGTCTTCCGACTGGCGATGGGAAGGACTGGTTGCCTCAGTTTGTGTGTATGACACTTGAAAGATGTGTTAAGGAGCTAATTTTGATTTATTGGGAAGATAAAATTAAGAACCATTATAAGTTGAAGCACTATATTGAGGCAGATATAAACAGACCTAAGACACAGGTTAGTTTTTTTGTTCGAAGAGTCATTCAGATTTTTTAATTGATAATTCTTCTGTATACAGAAGAATTGTTTCCTAATCTAATTAGTATAGAAAACTTGTCCTGAGGGAGTTGGCCTGTATGTAATTTATCTAATCAGGCTCAAAGTCATCTTTCAATTTGTGCTATTTTTTGGATTATGATTTTTCTTTTTTCCACGAGGTTGTCATTTACCACTTGTGGGCTAATCTCCATCAGCACCACATTAAAATTGAACTTCTGAAGTATGTCATTTTCAGTAGATTTCCTAAAAGATGCATTAAATAAAATCAGTTTCAGTTGTATTGTTGGCTCCTTATGTCAGTAGGTCTTCTGAGGGAATTAGGCTGTAGCTCAGAGGTTGTATTTAAGCATTACTTCTCAATCTACTTGCTAGTCCTGTCATGCTGATGCTACCATTTACTTCTGCTTCCTAAATTACTTGGAGTAGCTTGCTTGCCAAATGCACGTGGTGATTCTGTATCATGTTGACGTCAACTCCAACAACCTTCTAGCTAGTGGAGATTTAAACACAAAGTGCTTCAAGTATTGGGCAGCCTGACAGAAAACCTGCCAAATTATAGTGAAATGTGCTCCAGATATGTGCAGGTTTGCACCTGTAGAAGAATTTGCATGTTGGCAATTAAAAGTTTCCAAGATCTCTCTCTGATATGTTACACCAAGAACAGAATGGTTCTGGAAATTTAGGTATCAAGACCTGCCTTGTGTGTGTTTCTTACTTGGCTTTACAAAGCAGGGGAAAAACAGACATTCTTGAAGACATGAAATAACACTGGGATACAGTGCTCTTATTTACAGGAGGAACACCGAGACATTGTTTCTTGGTGTTATTAATAACAACGTGTGTAATGCATTTGTTCATTGGACAGAATTAAGCATAGAGCAGAGAGATTTGCTGTGTATTTTCAAATTTGGCATTGTATGATGATCAGGGTGTATAATAAGGTTTGTGGTTGGTTTTTTTTTGAATGGTGGTTTTTAATGTGCTTATGTGATGAGGAAAATATTTGTAATTAAGAATGTAAGAAATTACTTAGTGGTTTAGACTCGTGGCTCATCTAGCACATCGTACTGTCTCCTGCAATGGTGGAGTCCATTTAGAGAAAGCGTGAGCATCTGGCTGCTTTGAGCAGTAGACTCCTGTCGTAGTCACCATCTGCAGCTACTGTATTAAAGATACTCAAGGGCACACGCCTGCCAGTTCCCTTTAACACCTCTTCATGTGCCTACTGTGACTAGCGTAATTCTGTTTTGAACTTGATGGTATGCTCCTGCTTACCTCCTCTTGTGGCATTAAGTTCCAAGGGTTAACTACTTGTATACCTCTTTTAAACCAATCTCCTACTATTTCCTGCATGCTCCCTTACTTGAGGAGTTGCTTGGGGATTTGGTGAATAACAGTTTTACATTCCTTACCCACCTCTTTCATAATTTCAAAACTCCAAAGAGTTCTAGCCTTGGTCTTTGCTCATATGGTGGCAACACTGTCCTCTTAATCAATTGTTCTGTAAAACTTACCACAGCACTGCTATATTCCCCTTCAGATACGGGGACAAAAACTGCATGCATTACTTAGAAACTTGAGTGTGCCCATGTTTTATGTAGTGGCAAAATAACACCCTTGGTCTGGGGCCCCTCCTGAAGTTCATGCATGTTTTATAAGCTTTTTTTAGCTGCTCCGACACACTGATCTTGTGCTGCAGAGCAGAGCATGGGCAGAAGTTTTTTCTGAGCAAGGCGGTTTTCTGTACAGTAAGGACCTAGAATAAATACAAGGAAAGAGACAAAATAAGGCAGTAGCATTTGTACAACCGAAAACATAAGCCTGTCAGTTCTAGTTTTCTGGCTAAATGCAAGATATTTCTTCCTGAATTTTGTCAGGCTGTTTTCTAATGCCATTGCACACAAAGGTAATAGTTTTATCTCTCCAGGCAGTTATAATGGTAAAATAAAAAAGGCTGTTGAATAGGGATCTGATTTGAGTTGAGCGCTGACTGGTGTCAATTACTAACAGAGAAATGTCAACCTAAAGGCTGAAGAGAGGATAGGATCTTCTACTGAAGGATAGTTTCAGTATTGGTTGGGTTTATTTGCTCTTGCAGTGTTGGCTAGTTACTTGGTCATAGAGACAACCATATAAAAAAAACTTGCAGCTTGAGACTTGTGACTTCCCCAGTACTGTGGCCCCTGGTTTTGTACCCTTCCCACAGCTGTCAGAGGTGGCTGTTCTTTAGCTTCGTTTTTTTTATTCCTCTTGGTGTATTTATGTAGGAACTTAATGTACGTCAAGTGACACTATCTACTAACAAAGATAAATATGGAGTCCGGCTGAGAGCAGAACCAGATCACATGGTGCTTGGGAAGCGTTTGAAAGGTGCATTTAAGCTTGTCATGGCTGCAATCAAAGAGCTAAAGAGTGAGCAGCTGGAGGAATTCCAGGAGACAGGTACGTAGTGGCACAAACCACTGAATGATGGCAATGTTGACCAAAAAAAGACCCAAAATACTTTGTCTCATCAGAGGGGGGGGAAAAAAAAAATTTAAAAAATCAGGCAATTGTCCTTGATTTATGTATATTAGTCAAGCATTTGCAGGAACAGATGCAAAAGTGTCCTTCTGTGGGTTTAGGGAAACTTAAGGCCTCCTTCCCTGTTTTTATCCCTATTAAATTTTATGTTGATGAGAATAGGAGAAAAGTTGTTTTTATTATTTTGCTGACAGGAGATTAGAAGTGGCCATGTATACCAGTCTTACCCTGTTCTCCTGTTTAAGTGCTATTGTAAGGCTGAAGTAGAGAGTAAGCTGTTCTGTAAGACAGAATCAGATTTGAACTGAGTATATGTGGGATAGTTTTTATTTTAAAAGCATTGCTTCTATTCCAGATTTACAAGTGGGTGTGAATTTTCTAGCTATATCTGTGTAGTTAACTGCTTAAATGTAAATTTTGATTTAGTTGAGTATACAGCTTATTTGTAAGTTTTATTCCGTTTCATTCAAATGGTACGCAAACAGTTGCTGAAGTGTCTGCATTTGAGTGAGTTCTGCTGCCTATAGAAGTGCTTGTATGAAATAATCTGAATGTGAGAGAGTTCAGCGTTTCTTACTAGTGCTTAGCTGCTGTTTAAATGTATTGCAAATATACTGCATTTCACATATTTGGAGTTTGATACTTATTTAAAGCTTTTTGAATTTAAAAAAAAGGGATTTTTTACTCTGATTGTAAGAGATGGTCTTCATCTGCTAATTCTGCAGGCACCATTGTTGTAGAAGGACATGAACTCCATGGAGAAGATCTTCGTCTCATGTATACCTTTGATCAGGTTGCAGGAGGATCTGCCCAGTTTGAGGCACATTCGGATGCTCAGGTATTTTACTGGTTCTGTTTTGGTTTTGTTTTGATTGAGGGAAGAGTTTCTCTAGAAGTAATTTGAAAATGGTGAGGTGAAAGCTGGGGTGGTTTTGTTTGTTCAGATAGTTCAACAAATTACAGGAGCCTATCTTCTGAATTTTGGAGATGTTAAAGTACTCACAAAATATCACATTGAAGAAAGTGAGGAGCTCTATAAAAATGTACCTGAGATTCTGAGTGAGTTAATACCTGAGCTTTTGTTTAAAGTTTGTCACCTGTTCAGCTGTATTCTGTGCATTACCTCAGGTTTTAGTTCTGCTAGATGTTACTCCAGACCAGTCCATGGTGGATGAAGGAGTTGCCCGGGAAGTGATTAATCGCATCCAGAAGCTTCGCAAAAAGGTTAGAAAGCAATGGTTTGGAACAAGACATTTTAACTTCCTTTTAAGTGATCTTTGGACAATATGCAGCAGAAACTGACCTTTTTAATTAAATGTGATGCGCTGTATCATTTACTACTCATATATAGCTTTCTGATTGGACAGAAATGATTACAAATCATTATTTTCATTTTGAATTCCTGTATTATTAAGTAGCTCGAGTTGAACAATGAGCTTGCTGTACATCATCCATCGTGAATATTTGTTTTACTGAGCCCCTTTTGTGTTCTATCTTCAGCCACGTATCAGTGGTTCAGTCCCAGTTAAGCAGCTCGCAGGCCTGCCTGCCTCCTGCCAAGAATGATGTTCTGTTCCGTCTCGGTTCTGGTGTGTTACATCAGCTGGGCTGGTGAGAGCTCAGATATCTAGGCCTGCTAAAAGAAACAAACTCATGTCTCAACAAATTTCAGGAGGCATTTCTGGCACTGATTTGTACACCTACATTAATGATTCTGCTCTAAATGGTTCTCATCATGCATACAAATGATGCTGCCTGACCTTTATGTTAAAACACTTTGAACCAATGTAACTATCTTTTTCTCTACAACACTAATCCAGAAAGCTCTGCACTGTCTCCATTTTGTGCCAAGAAAGCATGGTCACCATGAAGGGAAACATAGGGACACAGGATGAGGAAAAGGCTGAGGTACTTAATGCCGCCCTTGCCTCAGTCTTTAATAGTAAGACCAGTTGTCCTCAGGGTACCCAGCCCCTTCCACTGGAAGACAGGGACGGGGAGCAGAACGAAGCCTCCACAGTCCAAGGGGAAATGGTTAGCAACCTGCTACGCCACTGAGACACACACAAGTCTATGGGGACGGATGGGATCCACCCACGGGTACTGAGGGAGCTGGGGGAGGTGCTCACTGAGCCACTTTCCATCATTTATCAGCAGTCCTGGCTACCCAGGGAGGTCCCGGTTGCCTGGAAGTTAGCAAATGTGATGCCCATCTACAAGAACGGCTGGAAGGAGGATCTGGGGAACTACAGGCCTGTCGGTCTGACCTCAGTGCTGGGGAAGGTTATGGAGCAGATCATCATGGGTGCCATCATGCAGCACGTACAGGACAACCAGGTGATCAGGCCCAGTTACCTTGGGTTTATGAAAGGCAGGTCCTGCTTGACTAACCTGATCTCTTTCTATGATAAGGTCACCCACTTAGTGGATGAGGAAAAGGCTGTGTGTGTTGTCTACCTGGACTTTAGTAAACAGGACACTCGTTCCCACAGCATTCTCCTGGAGAAACTGACTGCTTGTGTCTCGGATGGGCATACTCTTCGCTGGGTAAAAAATTGGCTGGTTGGCCAGGCCCAAAGAGTTCTGGTGAATGGCGTTAAATCTGGCTGGCAGCCGGTCACAAGCGGTGTCCCCCAGGGCTCGGTTCTGGGGCCAGTCTTGTTCAATATCTTTATAGATGATCTGGATAAGGGGATCGAGTGCTCCCTCAGTAAGTCTGCAGATGACACCAAGCTGGGTGGGAGTGTTGATCTGCTGGAGAGTAGGAACGTTCTGCAGAGGGATCTGGACAGGCTGGATCGATGGGCCGAGGTCAACTGTATGAGGTTTAATAAGGCCAAGTGCCAGGTCCTGCACTTGGGTCACAACAACCCCATGCAATGCTACAGGCTTGGGGAGGAGTGGCTGGAGAGCTGCCCAGCGGAAAAGGACCTGGGAGTGTTGGGCAACAGCTGGCTGAACATGAGCCGGCAGTGTGCGCAGGTGGCCAAGAAGGCCAACAGCATCCTGGCTTGTATCAGCAATAGTGTGGCCAGCAGGAGTAGGGAAGTGAACGTCCCCCTGTACTTGGCACTGGTGAGGCCGCACCTCAAATATTGTATTCGACTACAATATCACTACAAGAAGGACATTGAGGTGCTGGAGCGTGTCCAGAGAAGGGCAATGAAGCTGGTGAGGGGTCTGGAGAACAAGTCTTACGAGGAGTGGCTGAGGGAACTGGGGTTGTTTAGCCTGGAGGAGAGGAGGCCGAGGGGAGACCTTATCGCTCTCTACAACTACTGAAAAGGGTTGTGGCAAGGTGGGTATTAGCCTCTTCTCCCAGGTAAATAGCAATAAGATGAGGAAATAGCCTCAAGTTGCACCAGGGGAGGCTTAGATTGGGTACCAGGAAAAATTTCTTCACTGAAGGTGTTGTCAAGCACTGGAACAGGCTGTCAAGACTGGAACAGGAAGTGGTTGAGTCGCCATCCTTGGAGGTATTTAAAAGACGTGTAGATGTGGTGCTTAGGGGACACGGTTTAGTGGTGGACTTGGCAGTGCTAGGTCAATGGTTGGACTCGCTCTTAAAGGTCTTTTCCAACGCAAATGATCCTGTGATTTTTATGACAGCTCAAAAAAAGCCTTTGATCTGGAGAGGACATTAAGTAATATGTAACTCCGTAAAAGAATTCTAAAGGTTTCAGAATCTGCAAGTTTTAAAAAACAGAACAAAACAATCCCCTGCCCCCTCATGCACATACACATTGCAGGCATGAAACATGTTTTCCTGTGACATATGTAGGGTTTTCCTACTTGACAAACTTGGTGGCAATGCACTAGAATCTCTATGTTTTTCAGACTTAGGCCTGAAGAAATATTGCAGGAGCTGTAGATGATGTGTAGACAAAATTTTCATGGGACATGTTTTTGGGAAAAGACATCTGTATGGTTAAGACGGCATGAATCTTCAGTATAAGCGTACATGAAAAATGACAAATTTGTACCAAAATAGTATATATACAAACTATACAGAATTATATCTGTATAAAATAAAACCAGGAAGAAATGTAGCCAGGAAAAGAAAACTCTCTCATAAGTTAAAGATGATTTAAATTTACTTCTGTAATGACATAAGGTTATAATTTATTCTCACTTAAATGAGTATCAAAATAGTTAGTCTTGCCTAATATTTAACATGATGCTAATGTGCATTTATTCTTCTATTCTTTTCTTCCCACTCCTGTTACAAAAGTGTATGTGCAATAAAAACCACAAACAGATTCTGGATCCGCAGTGACTATTACTGAGATGGCATTAGGGCAGTCATTTTTAGCAGACTTCAGAAATAAAATTTTCTTAGTGCTGGTATTTTTTTTTCCTTGAAATAATTTTATTACTGAGGCAGAAATTTGCCATAATTGAGCATTAAGAAGTGTACCATTCAAACCAATTACTCTTTTCCTGAAGCATATGTTACAAAGAGATGTGACGGAACTAGTGTGAAAGCTTAAAAAAGTCTGGTCAGCACCTTCCAAAACAATACCAAAATGTCTTGGAGACTCTTGGGTGTTAAGAAAATGTCACTAATTGAGCAGTTGCTTAATAAAGAGAGCTGTGGGTTTAATTTCAGGCTAACAGGTTGTGTAAATGCTAGTAAAGCATCAAGAAAAGCTTTCTAATAGATTTGGTAGGCTTTCGATTCACTAAGGGGGTAAGTTGGTAAAGGAATTTGAAAGTGAGACATTTAGAGTAAGGTGTGCTTTTTGGTTGTTAGCTTTTGAAGAAAAACACCATGTTTCAAGCCTCTTTCTTGTCCTTTGGACAAAAGAATTGTTTTATTCTGAATTTTTCTTGTGGAAACTTAACAAATGTCTGGTAAATATTGAAGATATTTTTTCTTTAACTTAACAAGTATCCTTCTTTTAGTTTGTGTATGTGAAAGTCATCTTGCTGTCATTAATAGTATGTTTGGTGTATCCTACAGCGAAATCTGGTCCCTACAGATGAGATTACAGTGTACTACAGCTCACATCCAGAAGGTGACTACCTGGATACTGTTATTAAGGAACACACGGATTTCATTTTTGCAACAATAAAGGCTGCCCTGAAGCCTTACCCGGTGCCTACCTCAAAAGAAGTTCTCATCCAGGAAACAACCCAAGTAAGAAAGAAAAAGCATTGACTGCTTAGTTCATTTTGTTACGTGCTTTTGTCTGGACAAACTGCTTGGTTTACAGAAAATTTGTATGTAAATATTTATTTGTGGGATATAGTGGATATTCTTTTATATTTATAAATTTCCATATTAGCCATTTTGATTTAAAAAAGAAAATAGTTGGGCTCTGTATTGAAAATGAAGCTGCTTGTGAACCAAAACAAATATCTTAGGTAGTTGTTTTTGTAAGCTTAATGCACACAGTTATTTGCTGTCTTAACAATGCACTAATCCATGTACAAAAATATTGTTGCTCTGATTTCTTTAAATTAATATGCTTTTGTATTAGAAATGTTCTCCTCTGAGGCTAAATTTTGCCTTCTGGCTTAAGACCAACTTCAGTTATTAATGTCTGAGGACGGTGTTTTTTTCTCCCCTGTATTGCTGAAGTTCAGTCTTTTGTAACAGTGCAGTTTTGCAGATTGGCTTATTCTTTCAGCAGCAGATTTGAACTGCTTCCTTTGTTTTCTTTGACTCTTTGTTCTGTCATGTTTTGAGAATACTTTTGCCATGGTTTTATTCAAACTTCCTATATTCAAAAGGCATTCCTAGCAGAATTTTGGATGAAGTATGCTTCAATCTAAATGTCATGCTAGACGAGAAAGACAAGAATTTATGATATATCAGACTTAAAATTTGATTTACAGAATGGCTTGGGGGTCTGAGAAAAGCTGAAGGGAAAGCACATATTTTATCCATCTTAGTAACAGCATATGTAAGGAAATGTTTTATACTTACTAATTACGCTTCTAAAGTTGTACAGATTTGAAACAAAGCTCTATTTGGCCTTTTTCAAAACTATTAGTTTAATCTAGTGACACACAGAGGGAAAAACACTATGTAAAAGTGGAGAATATTATGGCTGAGAAATTGGTGAAAATATTTTGCTATTTATTCTAGGTACTTATTTGATTGGGATACTGCTGATGGACAGTTCGATGTTAAGTCAGCATCAAATGGCTTAGAATGTAAAAGCAGCTGGGAAAAAAAAAATTTATTGCGCTGGGAAACCCTTGTCTGAATACCTACCTCAAATTGCTTTGTGCATGAGCTTTAATGTTGGTCGCTGTGTCTTTCTGCAAAAGCTTTCATGCCTGTGCAAGTGTGGTTTCCCCCTGCCGCTATTTTTCTGTTTTCTAAATCTTAAGTTGGCAGATTCTGGTGAAGAAAAACACTGTGGAAAGCTGAAAGATGAGTCTGTTGGATTAGTTTTAATTACTGCTGTTTACGTAAAGAGGAAATCTTGCTCTGACAGAAGGTGCTTGTTATTATGGATACAATTGATAGCTGTTGTCTGGATGTCAGCGAAAGATCCATTTGGTTTTGGAAATGATGAGCTAGTATGTAAAGCGGAGATAGGAGGCTTGTGGCTATGCATTTGCACAAATGTCAGATTTCAGACTGTGTAAACCTGAAAAATTAGAGCTGAAATAAGACTATATATGATAGTTCTGTGTGGCTATTGCAATTGATGACTAAGCTGATAGAAATGTAATAATCTTGTAACAGTCACAGAGCTGAGAGTGCCTACCTGTCAGCTTAAAATCTTGGGCCTGGAGGTTTTTTCAAACAAAAACATTAGAAGGGAATTACTGCAAGTTCTGTGTACCAAAGCTATACAGTTTCCATATGGTAAACAGAGGCAAAGAAAAACTTTGTAAGTAAATGCAGAGTTGTTTGTTATTATCTTGCTTTGAGGAGTCTCAGTCACCACGAAGTACCCTCCTAGAGCGCTAATCTGTGCTCTTTGCCGCGTGGGTTGCCTTCTGCACATTTAGATAGTTACTGTGATTACACGCTTGCTGTGCCTCTGAATTGTGAGTCACAGACAGACTTTAAAGTAGAAGTTGCAGAGAGAAACAGATGACTGAGATTTTAGTGCAACTAAATTTTAGAGATTTTACTTCCTCCTTGGAAGTCCTCCTCCAGTCTTTCTTCCAGGCACTGCAGAGATGGATTGCTTAGGGCAGATGTTTGACTGTGCTCTGTGTTCTGCTGTTAACTAGCTTGTCCCATTAAAAGCAGTGAATAAAGATCCCTGAAATGAAAAAGCCCATCCTTAGAAATCCTTTCAGTGTAGAAGTTTGGCCCATTGTGGAGACTTGAGGGTAGCTGCAGCTGTGTGCAATGAATTTGTAGCTCGGTGCAGCAGACGTGGCTCTGGCTGGGGTCTTTAGTTGTGACTGTATTGCATTTTGTACGAGCGATTTCAGGCATAAAGACTATGAAGATGTGAATTCAAATTGAATTGTGCACCAACTGTCTTCTGTTGGTGAGGGTTGATAAGCAGCATTGACATGGAAAATGCTTTGCAGTGTTGATGTAGACCATTATATAGATTTTTCAGATACAAAAGCAGGTGCAAGTTAAAAGAATGAAGTGTGTAATTCCACACGTGAGTTCATAAGTCAACTGCGACAGGATTATTGCACCAAATTTCTGGAAGATATTAAAAGGAATAACAGGCCTGCATGATGTTGACTGTACGTGAAGACTGGGACAAAAATGAAATGCAGTCTGTCTTTTCTACAAGTATTTTTGGTTACATTCAGGATCAATATTTCTGTGAAATTATCCTGGATTAATTTTTGATACAGGGCTTTATCAATTTTTTGATACAACACTTCTCCCAAAGACTGGCTCTGAGAGACCACAAAAAAATCAGCAGTTGCTCAGAAAATGCTGGGAAGGAAAAGCAGCCATTTGAAAAATGAATTTTTAATTGCTGGTAGAATTGGGTAAACACAAAATGAGATTTACTGCTCCATAAGTGCCTTTCCCTAGCTTGTAAGAGGAGCTCAGCAAAGAGTGGTCCTTCCACGTTTGAACTGATCACCCTTTGGACTGTGACTCTTAACAAACACCATCTCTAAATTTACAAAAAAATTTGGCCAGAATGGCTGCTTAGTATCATTTGTTCATCTAAATGATAGCTATATGATATTTAATTACAGATTGGTCTAAGTGCAGGAGTAAGTCTAGCTGTACTTAGTTCAGGAAAAGACCTGTGCTTGGAAAAAGCGCAGTCTTAAAGCTGTGGTTTAAGGCCTCACGAACTAAGTCTGTTTCTGTAGTATTGCTACAGATTCTCAAGTCTCTTCATCCTGTGTCTCATTTGCAAAGGAAGATACTTGTTCCGTTTCCTGTTTGAAGCTTTGATTGATTCACTAATTGCTAATGGGGGGATACTCACAAAGGCTGACTTGATATCAAGGCAGCTACTACGCCTGACTGATCTTGGTAGCCTCTTGGAGACAGATGAAGGCTTTTCCAGGCAGCGACGGACAGCAGGGTCCTGTCTTCAGATACCCTGAATTACCTCTGGAAGAGTCTGTCTCTCAAGTATATTCACTTTTGGATTAAATTTTGGGAGATGATCATCACTGCTCATCACTTGTGAAAATCAGGCAGTTTATTCCTCTCTGTTTTTCTTAAGTCTTAAATACTGCAATATTTTTAACGTGTTAAAGAGAAACTAATACTTGAAGCGCTTGGTCTCTGAAGGAAGATGTGGCAGAAGTTGCTATTTTATTGTAAGTCATGTTTAGTATAATAAGGCAAGATCTTAATGTTGTTTATTTAAGGAAGATATTTTGTTGTGTTTGTTTAATAAAGTCAAATAATCATAATACTCCTCTTCCTTCAGCTGAAGGGATCAGAGCTAGAAATTACACTCGTCAGAGGTGGTTTGTGTCAGTGTGTTGGTCCAGCCTGTGCCTACGTCAACCTCAAAGTTTGTGTTAATGGGACAGAGCAAGGTAGGAATGTACCGGCTTTGATTTGTCAGTGGTGGTGTCAAAAGATTGTTTGGAAAACAGTGTGATGAATGTTGGAGCCATGAATTTGTTTCAAAGGTGGTACAAACTCCCTTCCAAGAGTAGCTTTAAATAATTCTTGAAAAAAAGTTTATTAAAAGCAAAACCACACGTTGTCCGTGATGTCTTCTGATGTAGACCTGAAGTAAATATTCAGGTGTGCACATGAATTATTTCTGTTCTGCTGAAGGGTTTGTATGTGAATACAAATATATGGAGGAGGACACTATATTTGTGTGTGTACATTCATGCACGCTTAGAGTGTGTACCTTGAGCATTTTTAATTCTTGACGTAATACTGTAAATGCAGGTGATGCCTTTCTGTGGAGGAGATGCTGGTTTTGAAAAACTTGAGGTATGAAGTACAGAGCTGGAAAGAATACTTAAAACTAGAGAATGTAACGATAATGAATAAAGGATAATGAAAAGACGAATGCCGTGATATTGTTAAGTGTTACAAGGTTGAGTTAATGTGTTAAAAGAAGAGAAAACAAAATGCACTTTCTGGAATTCTTTTTCCTACATGTGTTTACAGTTCATGTGCCAAAGTAAGTGTGCCTTGTTTAATATGGTTACAAAGCTACTTACTGAATAATAACGGATGTAACTACATAAGCCAGTGAACACCTCAGAGGGCACACAGTCTGTCAGGTTTTAATCAATCTGATACTGGATTATAATTCAGTGACATAAGAATTTGACTGCTTTGCTAATAAAAACAAATAAAACTTCCGTACTCTAAATCTGAAGTACACTTTAGTCCACTTCCCTCCCCCCTTTATCTTTCTTACTAAAAAACTTCTGGAAGATGCAGTGTTGCAAGTTTAAACTTAACTTAAAAACTCTCTGGAAGTAATTAGAAGAAGCCATTAGAAAATCATTGAAATTGGGATTTTGCTTCCAAACTGCATTTTAATGTCTTAATTTTGGTTTTAGATGGTGTGTTGCTGCTGGAAAATCCAAAAGGAGATAATACCTTGAACTTCACTGGACTTGTAGATGCTGTCTCCTGCATTTTTGGTCTTAAAAATTCAAAACTGACAGTTTTTAATGGAAAAACAGGTAAATGGAGTATGGCGAGGAACATTGACAGTCTTTCTAGAAGCAGCTAGGAGTTAATTACTGTATAATTTTTATATATACACACACATATATATAAAAAAATGACAAAAAATGCATAAGGAAAGAACCTATTTTATAGTACTTAGCTTATGAGACTGTATTTATAGTCACATCAGGATGTTTCCAAAAGCTGCTGCTAAATGATGCTCGTCTCTTCTGTTATCTTATTTCCATTGCAGTTCTCATCGTGACAAAATCTGATTTATTTCAGAAAGTGTTTCCATGGGGTCCAGGCAATGCTATATACTGATGACAAGCTGCCATCAGCTCTTGCATGCTTTTTTTTTTTTTTTTCCCCGTAATGCCTCAGTAGGCAGGGTGAGAATTTAAATTGAATGCAAACAGCTGTCTAGAGGAAAAAAAAAATGTTGCTTTTTCTCACTAGAGAAACTTGAGGATCTCTGCATTTCTTTTTAGAAAAATCTACGGAATATTTTTGCAGCTTGAATTTGGCCTCTCTTAAGGCATGAGAATATAAAATATGGTCTATGGATTACATAGAGAGTTACAGTCTATATCAGAGTTTTGTTCATTATATCTGAAATGGAGAAGAAAAACATTATGAAAAATGTTACAGTTAGTGACTCAGAGACCCTACCAGCAAATTGGCATTCTCTCCCTTGAGTTGACAGTGCTCTTTTATTACTGCATTATGTATGATACTTCAATACCTCAGGAAAAGTTGCAACTTAAAAACAGGCACGCTGAGAAGGTTACACTAGTAACCAAACACTTTAGTGAATGAATACAGAAAGTAAGAGTACTTGTAGTGGCCATGCTGTGATATGACTTCAGAGATGTTCGAACAGTAATAGTAAGCTCTTCGTATGTTCTTAGGGTTGTTGACAGGCACATCTTGAAGTTCAAACCTTGTGTTTCTGCACCATTCATATTAAGTCTAAAATGAGTGGCACAGAAATGATAAAATACTGCAAAAAAAAAGGTAATTGGATGGCTACGGAAACTTTTGCTAGTGTGTTTTCATAGAAATATTACTGAAGCTGCATCAAAGAGGGAGATGCCTTAATTGGCTGTTGTGAAATGCTGTTTTGGGGTACCAGTAGGACTGCTAAGGATCGCCAGTTATGTCTACTTGTGACATCAGAAGGGGAATAGTCTTGAGTCTGTAAGGTCACTGTTACCATCTCCATCTTTAGTTTTCTTACTTGTCTTTTCCTGAAAGTATTTCTAGAAGAGTGTTTTTGGGGTTTTTCATGTCACATGTAATGCACTTACTTTACTGTGATCAAACCTTTCCAAGGTGTGCTTAGCCAAACTGAATAGTTCTGTCGTACAAAATTATTATTCTCTGCTTTCACTTATAGACTATTTACAGGAAATTCTGGATCCCTCAGTATCTTTCTTATGTTTCAGTTATGTTTTAAAGGAGGAAATAATTTTCTTTGAAATGATTTTCCAAATAGTAGATTTTTATAGATATACCATGTAGCAGTGTGGTATCTGCCTACAGAGGTGGGTGTGGACCAGTACAATTCATTACAGTACAATTACTAAGAGATGACCTGCAAAAGGCCAAGAAGAGTTGGGAAACTCTCATGTCATTAAGATTATAAGAAGTTTGACTCCTTATTCTCCTTATTTGGTTTGTTTTCTGACACTAACAGGACAAAAGGATGCAGCATCAATCTACTAATGCTGAATTCCTAAAGGAAGTGGTAAAGAAAATCTACACCTTCCCTCTTACTCAAAAGTTCTGTTTTGCAGTAGTAACAAAGGCTTTGTTTCTTTCATTTCCATGTTGCTTTTGCTGTGTAGGTAGCATTCTGGGACTTTCCATCTTGGTGTGCTGGTTTTAAACTTGCACTCTTTGTAAGTGGTCTGGGCAGAGCAGTTTTTGGTTTTTTTTTCCCCTGCCCCTTTATTAACAACATGAAAATTCCCTTGGAAAGTGTAGATTATAAAATTCACATTTGTTGCAATTTTGCAGAGATCTCCGGTAAGTATTGATCAGCAGAAGACAGGGCTCCCTGAGGAGTCAGGGTTGAAGGCATGCACAAAGCAAATAGCTCTTAAAGATGCTGGAGAATAGAACCGAAATTCCTGATGTTCGGTTCAGATGCGGTCCCTTTTGCTTTATCTGCCCAACCTTTGCACAGGTAACGTTAGGTGAGGTCTAAAGGTGATTCCAGGGCCTCTTTAGGTGAGGTCTAATGGTGATTCCAGGGCCTCTTTAGGTGAGGCAGGGGCTTGGTATCAGCCACTGTATCTGGGAGGAATTGCAAAGAAAGGTCATGCACTCCAGACAAATAGTTGCTGAATTGTTCCCATGTGTGTTAATAAAATTGTGACCCAGTAAAACCGTATTTCTGGCTCCTTATTTTCCTTCCTGTGGTTTTTAGGGCTGTCCACTTTACTTGCAGTAATTTATTATCTTGTTTTCTAATTGTAATGAAGATTTACTTAAGGTTGTGTAATGGTACAAAATCAGGCAGATCTTGTATTAAGGCAGGCTAAAATATGTCATGTCCCTGTTTTCCAGTGCAACATTGAAATAATGGGATAAACATTTCCTCCCCAACAGTGAATCAATGTATTTTGAGTAACTGCAAAAGTACTGAGCAAGGCTCTGGGATTTGTACTGATCTTCAGAAACTGTTTGTTTTTACATTTAAAAAAAAAAAAAAAAAATCATTTAAAGGAAAGAGGCTGGGCACAAGGCAGATGGTAAAAACAGTTAACTGTGACTTTGGTTTTGCCCTAGGTTGTTGAAAAGCTGGAAACTTTCTAAATTTCTTATTGGGAACGCTTTTTGAGTTGCACTTGGCTTTCGTGGAAGTAGTCCATATTGAAAAAGCCTATTTAAAAAAAATCATAATTGTCTATGGGAATAAATGAAGCTGTAAATCACATCAGGCTTAAAAAGGGGGGGGGGAAGAGGGAGAAGTAAAAATCTCCCTACAAACATCTTAGTCCACATCTTATTTCATCTTTGTGATTTTCAGTTGGATAATTGTTTAGTACTTCTTAGCACTGTTATAATCTTCTTACTACTGTTTTCTGAACAAGAGTACGAGAATATTTTTTTAATCTTTAATTTTTAAAAGGCCATGAGGCTGAAAGGTACCTTAGAAGGGTATTACCACTTAAATCTCAGCTGCAGGGAGAACTGACTTTAAAAGTTATTTTAATATTGATGAGCACTTGTAATATCTGCTTGTTTTCAAGTGCATCATTATATATGAAAAAATGATCCACTCTTTTCTGTTTCTTGCTCTTATTAGAGGGCTATATGAACTGACTTTACTGACAGCACTGTACATGAGCTCTTCCTTGTGAAAATGTCAGCGGTCCTGTAATGCAAAATGCTAGATTTGTTAAATACGCACATGACCATTCCTGTAGCTCGTGCCCTGTTGCCCTGCAGAGATCTGCACGGATCCTGGCAGCTGGGTAATGTCAAACGCCAAGTTCCCCGAGCCGTGCGTTTCTTGCTCCGTAAAGCACCCTGCTCACTAGTGCCGTCTCCTGCCTGTGACCTACTAATTGCATCTAAATGGCAAGCAATGCTGCTTTCGGGTTATGCTGGGAAGAACCTGCTGCTGACTCCCTTTCCCCATGATGAAATCTTGTTAATTCCTCTCCACTTGTTAATTTATTTTTTTTTCTTGCTTTCCTCTAAGTAAAACAAAAAGCCAAGCCCCCTCCCGTGCTTGAGTGTGTGCTTGCACCTCAGACATACCAAAGAAGTGTTTGGGTAGCTGGCAGATGGTTTACAGCCAGTGCTGTAAACTCTTCATTCTTGAAAACTGAATTGTAGAAGCAACAGTGAAGTTTTGCCTTTTTCTTTAAAGCTTTTTAGACACACACACACATGCATATGTATAAAAAAACGTTGATTTTTTTAAAAGATGGCATTTTGGAAATTTAGATGCAGTCTGAGGGTAGATATGGAAAACCTTCACCTTTCCTTAGGGCAGTCTCATAAGCCTTCCACAGTGCCTTGCACTTTGATGTTCTGTAGCTGTTGGCAAAATATTGAGAGCTTGTAGCCTGTGATTACTTTTCACCTTTTTTTTGTTTGTTTGTGTTTTGGGGGGTTGTTTGCGATTTTTTTTTTTTTCATTTTTATGTTTACAAACATCCTTGGAAAAAGGAGTGCCGCTTCTGCCCTTTTGAAATTAATTCAGATGAACTGATAGAAAATAAGCTTTGTAAAGCTTAGGCTCCGTGACATGTGAGTAGGGCTGACGGGGCATGAAAACTCATTGGAAAGAGATGACAGATGTGCCTGTTCTGTATGTACAGGCAGTGCACAATTCCTACAAGAAATTAAATTTATTAGTTCTTCCTGGATTTGGTCTTTGGAGTTCTTTTATAGCTGCAAAAGCTTTGTAGCAGAGAGTGATGTTCTTTCTCTGTATCTTTAATGTTGTGACTATCAAGCAACCTTTTTTTACCTCTGTGATAGACAGGCAGCTGCTGATGTGGGTAGTGCAGAATGCGGCCTTACATCTTTCATTTGTATTACAGAAACCTCACTAGCTTCTCATCTGAGTGCTTTCAGGGTTCTGCTATTACTTCTGAAGTCCTTTGAGACACGGGTCCTAATTTGGGTCTGATCTTCCATTTCTGAAATATGCATGGCTGGAGTCATCTGCTGAATCATCAGCTATTGTTAACATTAAACACAAATATTAATGCAGAGGGCATTATTCATGAGCTAAGCAGCTATTGATTTTACATTTATCGTCATCTGGTGTTTAATGAGGGAAGTGTCCTGATGTTGCATCGTAACACATACCGAGTGCTGCTTCAGCTACGGAAGTCAGGGTTGAGGCAAAGATCATAGGTCTTAATTTAATAAGAAATGGTTGGCTTAAGTGACTAATTTCTTGCTTAAGTTATTAAACCAATTTTATTGCATAAGTAACCGTGTTGTATATTTACGTGTGTAAGAAATGGTACGTAGGGGCTAATTTCCACAGCAGATGAAGTACTCTCTGTCTTTAAGAAAACAAAATATTGCTGCACAAATTCAAGTTTTTAAAAATGGAGAAATGCTCTTTCTTGAGCAAAGACTTGGAAAGAGGGAAACCCTTCGACAGTGGAATTGGTAGTTAGAAAGTCTCATTGTCAGCTAATCCAGTGAGAACTGGACCTCTGCTTCTCTGAATGGCCTGACTGGTCTCATTTTCTTTTTCAGAACTGATAAACAAAACTGACTTGCTTAGTCTCAGCGGAAAGACTCTACATGTGACAACAGGGTCAGCACCTGCTCTGACTGACTCTCCTGATGCTCTTCTCTGCCAGTATATCAACCTGCAGCTAATGAATGCCAAACCACAAGGTATGTAGGTTACGGATCTCTCATTTACAGACTGAGCTTTCTGTGATACAAGACATCGCTTACTGATGAAGATAAGTGCATATATTTTCATTAGTAGATGGTCATTTTGTTTATTTTTTCCCAGTATGTGCTCTCTAATAAACACAATGTTTATATTTAGCTTTCTTCCCTCTTTTCAGAAAAGAAAAAGGAGAGACAGTTTGAGATAAGGGACAGCATTTAAACATGAGCCCTTCAGCATTGTTTTCCTATTTCTGACCATCAGTTCACCTGTGCAGCTTATTTTAAAAGGCTGAGTCTAAAAATGAAGGAGGAGCCAGCTCTTTACCAAGACGCGTAAACAGCCTGTGAAACTTTTCTTAGTGCTATTTAAAAGCCAAATGAATTGTATTATTAACCTGATCTGGAGTATAGATATGTGCATGTAATTCCATTTCACAGCTGATTATCTTGTAACTTCTTCTGTGAAACCTCACATGGAGAAAGCTGTGTTGTTAGTAACTCACTCTTAATTTCTGCCCTGGTACGAGTCCTTCCTGGACTGTGTCTATGTGGAGTCTTACTGATGCTCCTGGGAACCTACTTGGGCCAAAAATGTGTTTTTAACTGGGGATTTGGTCATCAGAAGGTGCTTTGTGAGCTTCTCTAGTTGTTAGTAGTTTGTGTGTCCTGTTGAGATTTAATCTTTCCTAGTGTCCCGGGTGCCCTGTTCCCCCACGTAGAGAGTTCTGCGATGTTTTCTTTTGTTTAGTAATCGCTGATACTTCTGATTCTGTAATTCATGAACTGATTTGGTGACTATCTGTAAGTGGGCTGGTATTGGTAATTACTCAGCACTATGAACACATAGAGATGAAATGAAAGAAGAAATCCTAAATTTCAGTTTATCAGGATCAATGAAGTAGTATCATTCCTCACCAATAGTGATCCGACTGTTTCTCTTGTTCAGAATGTCAGAAGGGTACAGTGGGAACTCTTCTAATGGAGAACCCTGTGGGTCAGAACGGATTAACATACCAGGGTCTTCTACATGAAACGGCAAAAGTTTTTGGGCTCAGAAGCAGGAGGCTAAAATTGTTCCTGGATGAAGCGCAAACTCAGGGTAAGCACAAACTTTTGGTTTGCTTGTCCAAAGAATACTTGGAAGATTTTGTTGAGGAGCAGCTAATGTAGCCTGAGATCTAGTTTAATTACTAAATGCATGCTATCTACACATTGGTCTCTAATTTTGTGCAGTAATTCAGTATTTATTTAATAAAATACTTTAAACACGTTAAAAATAAAGGTATACGTTTAGAAATTCAAAGCTCTAATGCATTCCCTTCATGAAATGGCCAAGACAAGTTCTGTAGAAGTTTCTTCCTTTTGAAGCAGAAAGGTCAACCAGCAATGTAAATGGTAGCTACATCTTGCTGTGACTCAGCGGAGAGAGTGGATGTCCTTCTAGAAGGGAGTGAGTCTAAAGTGTGAATATTTTAAAAGCCTGTTCAGATTGTTCCTGTAACATTCATATTGTTGCAGATACTACGTTTTTTCCTTCCTTTTGGAGAATGGGAGTGGGTGGAAAAGAGTATCGGATCTATTTTAGAGCTGTGTGAGTAGGTCAGACTTGTGAGGGTACGACAGCTGCGCTTCATTCAGAATGCCTGAGAAATAGGAAGCTTTATCACACAGTCACGGAGCTCAAATGTTAAAGAATCTTCCAAAACCACAGATAGGTGGTAAGACTTAGAAACAATTCTCTGATTCATGAGAAAGGTAAGACTAAAGATGTACCTGTAGTACTAAAAAGTTGGACCTGAGAAAGGTTTGGGACTTTCTTTGACAGAAAGAATGGATTGGAAACTACATGGTAAAACCCACAGATATTTCTGTGTATTCAGGAAAACTCAAATCTTTGAATGAAATGATGTAAAGGATTCTGTCTCCAGTTTATCATAATGGGATGATTTACAAGCAGTTTGGGAGGGACACATGACACTTAAGGTTAATTTATCTCATGTTAGGTTACCTGTTCAGAAGTTAGACATCTTGTTCTAATCCTAGGATGGGATGAGTTTCCTCGGGAGGTGCCTGTCAGCTGATGAGGGACGGAGGAGAGTAGCTCTCCAGTGTAGCTGGCTAAAACTGGTGTCATTTAGCCATCCACCCAGGCTGGAGGGATTCAAGTAGGAGAGATTAGAATCTCTCTAATTAGAGCAAGCAAGGTGTGGGTTCTTTTGTTGTGGATTTTCGGTTGTTTGGTGGTGTTTTGGGAGTTGTTTTTTTGATTTTTTTTTTTTTTTTCATTTTTCTTTTTATTTCATGTGACCTAAACTCAGCTTATTCAAAAGTCATTTTTGTAAGTAAAATGGATCTCAAATGTTGATGAGACTTAGCATTAGCTCACACTATCACTAGAAAAAATAATGGTGTTAACAAACACAGAGGACTGGAGACTGTCGTGCTTAGAAACAGCACAAGGTGTAAGAACCAAGTATTTCAACCACACTTCATTTGCATAAACAAAAAATGTATTTATGTGCGAAACCTTGCAGACTAGGAATTTAGCTGTTCAGGAGCAACTGATGTTAACACGTATTTCTCTTTTGGTTCCTGTCATTGTTACAGGGCAACAGGGGTTCACAGCAGCATATGACTTAATCAAGATACTAAAATAAATACTGTGGGAAAACTTTGAGCTTTGAAAGAGGGAAGTAATTGACAAAACAGGAAAATGTATATAGCCTTTAAGTCTCAATTTAAGTAAGGATTTTTAAAATGCCTTAAAAGGAAAAAATCACTATAACATATTGGTAGTATGAATTCTCCAGAACTGTTTAAACTTCAAATCCAATGTATTAAGTGACAATTCATGATGATGTGAAAGATCAGATTTGATAACTCTTCAAAGGCTAAAACAACTGATTCAGACTTTTTGACACTCGGAATATAGAGAACTTGGTCCTGGAGCTCTGTTTGTGTAGTTAACACATGCTTATGCCATACAGCTACGCTTCTACTATCTCAGATACAATTCTCACCACGCAGCTCTCTTAATATTTTTTTAATGGTATAAACACTGAAATGGTCGTACTTTATCTTCAGATCTCTTTATATGATAAATAAGTGCTGCGTATAAAACAAATATTTTGATGCCTCTGGAAAACATTAGTTCAATTAATGTTTATGTGTATTGTTGCAACTTTGTAATCTGCTCCTCTTTTCATCAATATATTTTAAGGTCCTACCTTCAAAACAAAAAGTTCAGTCTCTTTGAGTAGGGTTTTTTAAACGGTTTATTCTAAAAATTAAAAATACATTATTTGCTGTTAACCATTTGAAACATTTGAAAATAAGCCATGAATTAGAAGGTTGATGCCTGTTTTTATAGAAAGAAAAGAAAAAAAATTCACTTGGAGGAAAAGGAGTTATCAGTTTTGAAAACTTTTTTTTTACAAATGTTGTCAGGTACAGGCCGTTGGGCATCTGCTATCTATTGCACAAAAGCTCGCCAGCTTTTCAGAAACGAATGTGGCCTTCACCCCCCTTTAGAATATTGGAAAAATATTCTATAAATAAATGTCAAAGTGGTGTGCGTTGCTTATTCATGAGATTGAAGCGCAGGTTACAGGTAGCTGATTCAGAGGCATGTTTGGGATGAAGGCAACGCTTTCTAATGTGCTAACTTCAAAGCCTGCCTTTGGAGGAACTGGCACAGAAAGGAAGATGTCGTTACATTTTGTTGATAAATCAAGTTTCTGGTTTCAAATCGTAATTATTGTCTTAAATACTGGTGAAAATAGTAGCTTCATATAGTTTTTCATTTTTCAGGATTTTAAAAATAAGTCACAAAAAATACTTTGAGACCACGTTTGTAGTTTGTTTAGCTGCTTCTGCAGGCCAAAATAACTGTTTTATGTACTGATGTAACATTTTCATGGGGAGGGAAGGAAGGTTAATGAGGGAATAAAGCCCTAATTGCTGAATTGGATTATACCTCTACTCTTTCAGTTCTGTAAATGGGTATTCAGCTGCTTAAAGTACAGCATTACAGTGGAAGAGAACGCCTTAAAAACAGTACCATCATGATCCATAAGGGCTTCTTAATTATTTAATTAATAGATGGCTTTTAAACTTGGATGCAGACTATCTGCTCAGTCCAAAAATGCAATATTTTTCAAAGAAAGATGTGGGCCTTAATGTTAGAAGGAGCGTGCATACTGTTACGTAGAAACAAAACTCTTGGCTGCCATTTCTAGAGTTGGTTTTCCCTTGGACATCATGTTACTGAAAACAAAACTGCTTTTACATTATCTCCATGGACGCACTTCACAGCCTTGTGCACCACACACAGCGCCTCGGTCTCCCGCAGCTGGAGGTGAGCCTGAGGTAGAGCAGCGTGACTACCAGACGTCAGTGCTGTGATACAGTGCAGTACACAACAAAATTGATTCTGCTGGGAAAACACCCAGCCATTCTGAAGGTTATTAATCTGTCATTTGTGCTAACACTAGTGCCAAAATTTAAAATTTATCTTTTATTTGCTTGTGTTGTGTATAGGGATTCTAGTGTGCAGAGTAACACCGTAACCCCCAATGTTCTTTTGCTTTGGTTTCAGTGGATGTATTTGTGGTTACCACTTTGAAGTTCCTTACCACTTCCAAGTTTCTTAGTAAAGAGATCTCTGGTATATTTGTTATTCAGATTGTTTGGAATACTGGAAGGTACAGCTTTGGAACAGAAGTCATCTGCTCTGTTACTGGGGTAGTTTGCTACAGCTGATGGGTGCTGGGAAGCATTGAGCTAGTCTTGGGAAAAACGCCCTGTAAAGTGGTAAGAATTGTGAAAGAGTTTTCCAGTTCCTACCAGCTTTGCAGGTGACTTTTTCTGTTGCCACAAAGTACGATTACTCCAAGTTTGTGTTTCATAAATAATTATAAACCGTGATTCAGCCTGTTAGAAATATGCTGTATCCTTAAAGAGGTTTATTGGTGAGGCTTTACCCTGTAACTGTTCCAAAACTATATGTGTATAGCTATTAATAGACATATGGAATTGATCTGGTATGGTATAATTCTTTAGGCATACTCGACAAGATTTCAACATTAATTTTTCAGCAGATACTACTACAACTCGAGTTTTATACATAAAGCAAGGATTAATGTATGCACATTCTTGTACTCCTTCACACTCTTTCATACTTTATTTTGTCTTCTGTCAGAGATGGGAGACAAGAGGAGACGGATCTCCGTATGGCCATTCTTACATAACGTTTTTAAGGGACTCTGGTTTTCAGTGCATTGTGTTGTATTGTTAATATTGACTTCATACCATTGCGTTATAAAATAATTTTCTGAACTAGATGTTATTCCATGTGGACATGAAGCTGGGAGCTGCGGGCTGACGTAGGCTTTCAAAGAGCTCTACTTTGTAACCCAGAACAGTATCTTCAGCTCTTGCAGTGGCAATCCTGATGTGTGGTGACTCTTCCTTTAATGCACCGTGCTTTAACGGGAGGGAGAGTTGAGCAGAGCAGTTTCTGTCCTAGTCCCTTTTTGATTGAACCAGAAGAACAGTCTGAATAAAGGGGCGGGAGGAGTGTTGATAGTTTTACTTGTAAGCAAGAGCACTTACTATCTTCTTTCTCTCTTGTTTTTTTTTTTGGTTCAGAGATCACAAAGGACATCTCCATGAAGAACTTGAACATGAAAACTGTGTATGTTCGTGTTATACCCACCACAGCTGAATGTTGAGAACTCCATTTTTATGAAAAAGACCATGTAGACTGTTTTCCAAAAAAAAATGAAGTCAAATTAAATTAGTATGCTTTTAGATTAACATCCAAGTTGTGTATGGTACTTTCAACATCTCAAATTGCACACAGGATGTTTTCTACCAATGCATGTCTAATATGCTGCTCTTTGGTTTCAAATACAATGTATTTTCGTTATGTTATCTTCTGATACTGTAAAAGCTGTTCAGAAGAATGTCAGAGCTCCTTAACCTTAGATATCTATGCAGTAATTTGCCTGAAAGAAATGGGACTGGTACCTCAGTGATGCTGTTCGCTGCCTGTCCTTTATGCAGAGGACATCTCTGATTTTTCTAAACCATGAGTTACCTACAAGGCTCTACAATATATATATACCATGTTACAGTAGCTTTGAAATTTATTTAAGGGTTACCCGGATTTGTTCATTCATACTTGCTGGATTTTCATGAAGTGTGTGGCTGATTTAAAATACTCCCTAATTTCAACACTTGGAACAATAAATTTGCTTCATCTCCAAACTCTTGTTTCCCTGAGTTCAGAGTACTTTGCTTCCTTACATTTTCTAAAGAAGATAATGCTTAGCACACTGTATAGATCAGGAAAACCTAGAAAAACTTGAAATCTGAAAATGTCCACACTGAATGCCAGTGACTGTTTGGATTGTGATACTGACAGGTTTGGGGGATGTTGTTTGGTTAGGGATGCTTGGGAGGTGGTTCGCTTTGGTTTCAGATTTAAAAGCATTTTTAGATTGAAACTAACGTTGGGATTTTAGCTTTTCTAATAGTCAATACAACTTGCCAAAGGTTTTAGTGTTAACTTGCATATCGGTAGGCAAGTGAAGGAACAGGCAACCTTTTTTCAGTTTGAGGGATGTTTTTTGACTAGTTAACTTAAACTAGAAACTTAAGGGCACTTAAGTTTCACTGCATTTCAATAGTGTTGTTAATCAGTGAAACTTGCTATTGTACAGAATACTGAACTTGAGAAGGTCTACTTGTGTGCAGCTGCCTTCGCTGCTGTGCCTTTATTAGCTTCCTGAGAACAAGATTATGTACACTGCGAACAAGAGTATTAACAGAGAGTAGCACTTTGTAAGAATAACAGAGTCTTGCTTAGCATGGTTTTCCATTGCTCTATGTTTTTCATCTTTACACTACGAATATAAACCAAAGCTTTTTTGTGATAACACTATGTTAGTGGGAATATCTATAAATAAATGTTCTGTGTAACTACTGTGCTCTAGTGGACCATACCAAAATTGTAAGTACTCATTTGATACAAGTCAAGTCTCAGCTTACATAAAATTATTTTTATCAGTATTAAAAATGGTAGTGCTTGAACCTACTGAATCACTGGCCTGTTGACTTTAATGAATGTTGGATGTTGCCCTCTACCTTTCCCTGTAAGTCAGCTTGCTTATCTTTTTATTGACGTAGTGACAGGGAAATCAAATTTGTATCGTTTTGTGGTTGGTTTTTTTTTTTGGTCATGTTAAAACTGTCCAGGTTATGTCTTCTGCAAAGGTAAGATTGCTGTTCCTAAGATAAATAGTTTTGCTTTATTATTTATTGAGAATAAATGAAGATGGCAAATGATTTCAATCTAACCTCATTCTTAACGAGACAATCTAAGGGGACAATGTTACTTGCATTTTTACAGAGTTACTTGGGATTTAGCATTTTGTGTTATGTACATAATTTTTCCTTTCTAAGGATGTTGGCTGGCCAAGTTCTGTGTAAGCCCTGGATTAGATTATATATATGCTTTCCAGTGAATTAAAAGCCCAGCCAAGATTTATTAATTCACTCTGAGTGAATTACAAACAGAAAAAGATAATCTTTAACAGAACCTTTTTTTCTTTCTCAAATATACTCACAGCTGCTAAATGTCAAAAATAATCTGCCCTTAAGAGAAGAAATCCTTGTGACCGTAGTCCAATAATCTCATACTTCACATGAGGTGTAGGTGAATTGGGTTTCTTGGATTTTCTTTAAGTAAATGACTGCTTTATACTGACAATGAAAACTGGCCTTTCCCTTGCCTTCACACATGAGCTTTCTCTATGAAGATGTTCTGCAGAACAGCACTGCCTGCGATGCACTGTTAAAATAGATGAAGGCATGCTGACAAAGCTTTATTTAAACCCTTTACCTCTGACTATTTACTGACAGAAAAAGGATGAAGGAAAAATACTGCTGATAATTCTGTATCTGTCCCGTAGTTCTTCAAGACCTATGAAAGGCAACAGGCTTTAAGACAAAGTTGGCAAAGATGGCACTTTATTTTTTGTAGACCTGAAATTAGTTTGGTTAGTTTGTGCATGAGGCTGCATGAAGGTGTTATGCAGTATTAGCATAACTACCCATTACCTGCTTCTCAGAGTGTTTATGGAATAACAGCGTTCTCTGAAGAGCAACCTACAAACCAGAGGGAGGCAAGCCATTATTTCAAGAAAAGATGATCATACTTGACTATAAACTAGATGTGAAGCATAGGTTTGTTTTAGGGTTTTCTTTTCATCCTGTTTCTCCACAACTTCATGTGCAAACAGGAGGCTGGAAGAATGCTTTCCTGTGGGTTTCTAGTCTTACCACAAAAAAATGAGACAAAATATGGCCAAAACCATAATTGAATATTGAACTGCTTTTACAGTCTCCACAGTGTAGGTACAGAGTGCCCCTGTAGTGTAACACTTGTCTTCAGACACCGCCTTAGTGGAGGGATGCTGCCCACCTGGCACTGCACATTCAAATATATATGGATGTCTCCTAGATTTGTCTTCATGTTCTCTAGCTGCATTTCTTTCATTGTAGTAAAATACAGGTATATATTCATATTGGTTGAGCTGGAAGTAAATGATACCACCACTCTGAACAGCGTAAGAAGGTACTTCCTCTTGCTGTCAGTGTGCGAACAGGGAATAGTGAAAGTCTTGTTCCAAGTGGCAGCGTGGCACAAAGGATTATCTTTCAAAGAAATGCAGAACTCTTCCTTGTCGCAGAGTATGTTCAGCTAGCCCTAGATCTGTTTTTAGAGGGGTTGACCCAAGAAATCCTTCGGTAAGATCTTTTTTATGTTCCAAGTGAGGCTTGAGCTTAAAAATTAGAAGGAAGACCTTTAAAGTAGATGTACTCTGTAGGGCATTGCAGTTTAAACCACGTTAAAGCTGTTGTCTCTCCATGTAGTTTGATTGTGCTTTTCTAAGATACTGATTCTTTAAAGTGAAGTGGGTGCTGTATGAGCACAAAGTTACACTTACCTGCTTCTTTCCAGGGTTTTGGACTTAATTTCCAGGGTCAGAAACAGTCTGTGGTGCTCATTTGTGCTTCTCTTGCCCTGCTTCACCTCAGTCTCCTTTCTTCACTGCACATGCTTTTCCTTTTTCCTTTTTCCTTTTTCTGTCTTCCTTTTCTTTTGGGAGGATGGGGTGGTGTTTTCTTAACCTTGTTTCTTTTAGTTTCTCAGCTGTGGCGCTCTGTCCACATCCATATACTCCTTATGGATTGTGATAGCTGGAACAGAAACAGAGGTGTGCCCTTGCACTCTTCAATGTGATCATATCACAAGGACAGAAGTGCCCATAAATGCTGTATCTGTCTTTGGTAGGATCAGTAAAAGCTGGCAGAAGGGAAAATTCAATATGCTTAGGACAGGTAACAGAAGAATGAGATAAGAGTTTATCAGAGGATGCTGCTGAAATGCTTCTGGGTCAGTTAACTTTACATCAGCCTTTTACGTAAGTAGCAAGTAATTAAAAAAATAATTTTGTTGCAGAATTAAAGTTTAATTTCACTTTCAGCTGCTGCTCTGTCAGTTGGCTCTGATCTTTTATCTCTAAAAAGATACTGACAGTGAACATTAGGAACAAGTTGTGACCCATTTGGGTGAACTTCTGCTTTTTATACCTTCCTTCTCCACGTCTATTTTTAGGGTTTTTTCTTAATTTTTCTGGATAATATCTAATCATTGCTTGAGAGAATTTGTCTCATGGGATCTTGAAGTGGGGAATGTTTCCTACTAATTTTTTTGTTCAGTGTTTTTAATGCACTTCTATAACCTCATCTAGGTTGAGCTAATAATAGCATCTTCGCTTGATGTGATACTCTTCAGGATTTATATACTTCAATTAGCTTCCCTCTTAAATAGCTTGTTACACACATTAGGTCCCGGACCGCTACTGCCTCTCTCCACATAGTGAAAACCACTACGTAGGCACTCACAGAACTGAGTTACACCACTTACTGTACTCTGTAGGAGTTTGTATCCTTGAATTCTGATGCAGTTGAATGACCTGCTGCTGCTGCCTTTCACCTGATAGCAGTACAGCATTCTGTATTTCGAACTCATGGAAACATGCAGCATCCAGTGATCTGCCAGAGCTGGGCTCTGCTGAACCAGCTTTTTGCTGTCGGGGAGCTGTAGGCACTGATAGAAAATAGATGTGTTATAGCTGTAGCTGGAAATCGTGGTGCTATGGTTTAAAAAAGAAAAATGGAGACATCCTTCCCCTGCCCCATTTCCCTTCTTGGTCTCAGAAAACACCCCCTTGAATCCATGGAGGCTGGTTTGGGCTGAAAGTTCAAAGCCTGGTTTGGTATCTGTCCCATTTCTACCAGGTAGGAATTCACTAGCTGATCCTAATCGGCATCCTTGACAGCGTATTTAGCAGAAGGGCCTGGCACTGCCCAAGGCTGGTGACAGAACGACATCCTTCTCAGGACAGTACAGCAACAGGGCTGTTTTGTTCCCTGTCAGTCCAGTTGCCATCTTTCCTCAGAATAAATCAATGTAATGGTGGGTCAGGCTAGCTAAATACCATAGTAATTTTATTTCCTTTTTTAGTTAATGTACAACAGAAAAAAACTTGCATTTCTGTTTTGCTTTCATGCAGTAAAAAAGGAGTGACTATTGATATCCTTCTGCAAGTAACTTCCTTCCAGAGAGAAGAATGGTTTTAAGGAGAGGAAAAAAAAAATACTAGTTTCTTTTCATCCCGTTGTAAGTTGAATAGCAGCTGATCAGCTGTACAGCCCTTCTGCAACTCAGAATCTTTCCGGTTTTCTGACAGCAAAGGTGGAGTCTAGGCATCCTTGCCATTACTGCTTAAGCACAGAGCAATTATTCAGTATGTCAAGTCATTTTTTTGCTCTCTCCCTGATTTCTTATGGGATAGACCCTTGATGCTGTTTAAACAGATTGAAAAAAATGTGTGCAACTGCGTAACAAAAGGTGAACTTCAGAATAGTCTCAAATGGTTTCCTTCAGCATCTTTCTTTCAAAGATGGAACAAAAGAGTGAGCAGCGCAGTGTCATCCATGCACAAAAGCAGCTTTTCAGTATGAACACTATTTGCCGAGTTAATTTTACTCTTGCTGTGCTGTCAGTGGTGGTTAACTGGGGTTGGGGGGAGGGTGTATCTTCAATTATCTAATGTTTTCCCCAGATAAAAGGTTTATGTAACAAATATAATTATAGCTTTTATGTAATTGGGGGAGCGGGAGGTTACTATTTCAGTATGTCTGGGTATTTCAGTTAATTTCCAGTCTCTGTCTGTACAAAGTTCTCATTAGGGGTCACAAAGCTCCTCAGAAGACTTCTAAAGTTCCTCCTAGATGCCGTTAGAATAAAATGGCCCCTAAAGATATTTAACTTTCCTTTTGTAAGACTTTCTTGGGTCAGAGATAAGGGAGTTCTGTATACATTATCTTAATCTTGCAATTTGTTCCGGTTCTATTGAGTGTTCAAAACAGCGTAAGTTGAAATCTCCCAAATAAGAAAAATGCACTCTGGCACTTAATATTTGCTATATTTCATCAAGCTGGACAGCTGTGCATAAGGTACTTCCATGGAATATCATTTGTAGTATACCTGAGGGACAAATTTCCTTTACTTCTCAAGTCAGCAATTTTGCAAAGGTGAAGACTATCAAAATTTAGAGATAGAGTGTGTGTCCTATGATAAATAGTGCTGGCAAACCCCAAAATCATGGGATCTTTGGGACTTACATTGCTTAGGGATATCATATGCCAGACGTTGCAAGCGGGAGGAGGGAAGGATAGGAGGAGGACCACAAATTTAATTCAGGAGATTTTTATATTGTGAATCTTGCTTATGGACATGATGTACTCTAAACAAGGACGAAGGATCCTAATATTCCTGAAGATAAGTGAATGTAAGATTAAAAAAAAAAAAAAGTTGCTTACTGTGTCAACAAGCCAAAAAATAGGCTTACGCTCTTGGAAACCAAGAGCTTTACAATAAAGGGAGGTGCAATGGATTAGTTATTAAACAAGAACTAATAACTTCATACTGTTGCCATACAACAAGTACCAAAAAAATCAAGCACTGGGCTGTATAAACAAGACTATCTGTAAGATTATGAAGTAATCTTTTCACTCAAGGACTGATAAGGCTCCTACTGCAGCACTGTGTCCAATTTTGGGAACCATGCTCTGGGGAAGATGTCAACCATTTGGAGAGAAGCCAGTGAGGAGAAGCAGGAGTAAGGTCTGGGAAACATGACCTGTGGGGAAAGATTGGAAGAATTGGCATGTTTAGTCTACAGCAGAGAAGACTGAGGGTGAGATGTGATAAGTTTTCCAATAAATAAATAGTAATTGCGAAGAGAATAGTAATAAACTAGTTTTCGAGAGGCTTGCAGTTAAATTGGATGGGAATGTAGGCCACAGATGAGGATTATAATGATAATCTGCCCCTAGAATGGGTGGCCGAGGAAGGTGGTGGGATTTTCATCAAGGATGGATTTAAGAGGGGGTTATTGAGAGGGTCTCGAAGGAATAGCTTGGATATAGATTGTTCTTTCCTGGAGCTGGGTGTAGAATAGAAAACCTCCTAAAGCCTTTTCTGACCCATTTTTTTAATTTATTTTGTCACCTAAGGAAAAGATGAGTTCTCAAAAAATTCTTGACAAATTTCAGCCTGTCATTACCTAATCTATGAAAATTACTGTGGAAAGAAGAAAATAAACTGTTTATTAGTTCTAAGGTATGTTTCCTATTCAGATGTCTGTAATAACGTGTCCCTCATTCTCATGTCTGAACACCTCTGTGGCACCTTAAATGCTTTTACTGCACTCTGTTTGATTGTATATTTAACTATATTCTAATGTCATCTGAAAGAAGCATGCCAGCACAAATGCTGCTTAGGTGAGTCACACCTGCATTTGCATACACGTAGCAGGCTATTCTGCATGCGGTTTATCAGCTATTATATGTAGAAGCCAGATGCACTAGCAGATTTTGCTGGCTACTTTCAAGAATCTGTCATTCATCTGATGTTAAACAACTAGCACCTCACTGAACCAACCAGCTCTGTCAGAGGAATGGGGTTAAAAAATGCAAACTAAGAACACAGTTGACATATTGATCTGTGTACCCCATGGCTACTTTCCCCAAAGGGCAACAGAGAGGACAAAGTCAAACGGGAACATATAGCTCGTACTGCAAGTCGTCAGATGACACTGTTAGTCTTGTGGACTTGGAAGGAGCTTACTTGTGATCTTAATTCTCCAAATGAATTAGCACAGCAAAGTGTCTTGGGTTCCTCTTTACCCTTTTTTTAAATGGTTTTATTTTCTTTCTCAGCTGCTTTGCCCTCCTCTCAGTGGCATAAACTTACAGTTCAAAATTAACAGAGCAAATTAACTGGTAAACAGCCGCAGGATTCTCTATTTTTCCCCACCCTAAAACTAAGGAAAAATTCAGTATCTCTTTCAAGAAAAAAAGTCAAAGCAGCCACATAATATCTCTTACACAGTGATTATGCCAGGATGTAATCACTGATGATGGCATGGTTTCAGAACGTGTGCATTTGTGATGTTTCAAGTGTATTGATGGTCAACATCGCAGGGTTAGTATTCTTTTCTAACCTATGTCCAGTGCTAGACTTTCTGCATTTTATAATATGGAGCTCTGAATCTCAATTTTATGGAAAGCCTTGAGTCTCTTCCACTGCACAGCTGAGTACAGCCACTGCCCTGTGAATCTGTGCTTTCATTTTTATCACTTCTGTACATTAGCCAAAAAACACTGGCTATTTCAGGCTATGCATAATCCAAATAGATGTCTTCCTTCCCCCAAGGAAAATAGCAAAGAACCAGTAACATTCATCACTTAAAAAATGGAAAAATCTACAAAAAGGTACTACAAATGCAGACTTAATGGTCTGTGTCCAAATGACATTTTTCTGATGGTATCATCAAATACAAAATACAAACACAAAAGGCCTACCATGAAGAACGACAGCAATTTTACCAAAGCTGAGTTTGACAAAGTTGTCACGATATTTAGCAGTGACCTCTGTTCTTGTGTAAAATACTGTTTTCAGCTGGCCTCTTAGTGGATGCATAGGCCTACAGTTAGGGTAGGTCTCTTGGGATACTAACTTGAAGTTGCACAGCACACCACTAAGGACCCCTTTCCCAGATTTGTGCTTGACTGTGACCTTGTTTTGGCAGCTGGCTGCACAGCGGTTTTTCGTTCCTGCCCTTCTATTCTAGTTTCTTGTGTACTAACTCAAGAGATTATTAGACTCAAAGCTACGTTTCTTAGGCAGGACTTGTCTGCGTGCTGAACCTGAAAGGCATGAACATGGTGACTGCTGCCAGGGGGTCCCGTCTTAACATTTTTTTTTTTTTTTTTTATGTTTCCCATCACTGACACACTTTGAGCTTCTTAAGAATGGTAGTCATGTTACTCTGCTCTTCTCCAAAAAGGCATTTTGCAGCTGACAGTTCAATAACGTATATTTATATTTTTAAAGGTTAAGGGTCTCTTTGAAGACTTGGCTCTCGGTCTGTCCTGAGTTAATTTCTACAGATTTCTTTTGTGATGCGCGTGAGTTGCTAAGTGAAACTGTGACTTTATTCATTAATTACATCATGCATATGTGACATCAACAGTGAAGTCAGTGAGGAGAAAACAAAATCCAAAGTGAAAGATTTTCATGCAATTGTATGTAATGAAGAGAAGATAAGGGAACAGAAAAACAGTGTACGCACAGTCTTTATTGCAAGATTGTCTCCTTAAGCAGATGGTTTTAGGGTGTTAAGACTTGCAAGAGGACAAAGTAATTTACATAGGGCAATAATATCAACCAGTTTTTATGCACCATTGTAATAGTATGCCTAAAATATTGCCGATTTAAAACTGTTTTTACATGGAATAAGAATCACCTTGAAAAAAATGCATCATTGCCTTCAAAAGAGGTATTGAAGTATTTTATAGTTGTAGCTAGCAGTTTTTTGTTATGCGGGTCTCGGCATTTTCCTGCATTACACTGGATATTATCAGTAAAAGACAGTTACAGGGAGGCTTCTCTTTTTTCGGGGGGTTGTGGCAGTTGGTAATATGATAATCTTAATCTTATGGTAATCTTAACAAAAGAAAGCAAATGAAGTCCATTTTGGGGCTCTAATCAAGGGGCACAGCTGTAAAGCAAACAGAATTTTCTACCTGCTCGTGTTTCTTATAACCATACTCCAGAACAGTTCGTAAATTTTTCCCTCCTTGTCGAATATATCCCCTAACCTGGAAAGCCTTTCTCAGAGCAGCACCCGATCTCTGTTCACACAAAGATGTTGGTTTCATTTATAAAAGGCAGATGTTTAGCACCTATGTCAGCAATGAAAGGCTATCTGACCCTGGTTTTTTCAGAAAGGAATTGCTCCCCAGTGCCAGAATTTAGGACAGAATGAAATCAAAACGTGAAAGTGGTGGTGCCAGTTAGTGTCAGTAATAGCTGAAGTGGTCATCTGAGCGCAATTTTATTGCATAAAGTACAGTTGTTCTTACTTAATTTTGATTTCGGCACCATAAAACTTGCAACCACGGCTCAGACTTCCCTGCTGACCATTAACGGTATGATCTGTAATGACAAAACCAGAGGGGAGACGGAATGTAGGAGATCATTTCAAACTAGAACTCTGCCATTTTCTGCTTCTGAAATAAAGATCCTAGTTCCTGTCTTTCAGAAATAAAGCTGTACAAATGTTCTCTGTAGACCAGCTAGCTTAACTGTTGCATTTAAGGAAGTCAAGGGATGTTGGATGGCAGGACGCACTGCTGGGGCACTAGTAAGTGACCACAACTCCTCAGTATTGTGCTGAGGAAGAAGGGGCAGTTTCTGAAGCAGACAAATCTTGGTCTGGTAGTGGTTTTTCCAAAGAAAGTTTAAAGCTGCCCTTTGGGGTTTTTTGAGCTTAGTAGAAAGCCCGTGTACATCTGGAAAAACTGCTGTCTGCTCCACTTAATCAGCAGAGTGGTGAGTTTTGCGTTAAATACAGCTTTCAGATCGACTCAATGTCATGATTAAATGGCTAATACTAAGACCATAGAAAAGCTGCAGTGTGTTATATTAATTCAGAGGTGGCAAAAATAGAGAACATAAAACAAAGGGGGCATTTGGGATGTCTGACCAATCATAGCTGTTGGTCAAACATACATAACCTGACCAGAAGTTTATATTTTGAAAATCAGGAGTTCCGTAACAATGTAATACAATACAATAATGAGTACAAATAAAAAGGGTGTACAGGTGGAGATACAGATTTAATCAAGGGAAGTGAATATTTACACACACACAAAATATTTCTAAGTTGAATTAGTGAAGCTTTCAGGGATTTAATAGCAAGTTAATAAAGATTTGAGATGAGAACTGTGGTTGCTGATACGCGTGCAGCTGTCACGTGTGCCATTTATGGTTTTCTGTTGGATACTTATTTTTCCTGATATAACAATGCTATTAAAAACCACGTCCCACAGCTCCTCTATATTTACCATTTTAAGCCACAACAGTGTGACATCCTCCCATTCTTGGGATAAACCTTGTTAGTACGGAAAACCTAGATCTGATTATGCCTTTAACAGCTGAGGCTGAAACGTAGTCCAGGAGTTCTCAGCAGAGCAGGGCTGAATTAATGAAATAACTTTTTTACATCTCAAATACAGTATCTATAATTGCTGACCTTGAAACTTCTTAGAAATATCAAAATAAATATGAATTTTTTTCAACTCTTTAAACTATTGCCTCTATTTCACAAATGGATAAACCAAAGCAACTCTTAACCATTGTCTTCCTTGTAGGGAAGGTGAATTGGTACCACATGGTATGTAAGGTCTTGAACTGCCGTGTTCTCCATTGCTATGCGAGAACAGGAAATAAAGCATAGAATAAAACATACTCTATTTTTGTGTGGCTTATTATGTATTGCTGTAAGTATGAGAATTTGTTCTGCCCTTAGTATCTCTCTTCATTTTCATGTAATTTGCTTTCCCCTGTGGCTAATAAGAGGATCAAGGCCTAACGTTAAAATGAGACGTAACAAATGGAAAAGCGAAAGTGAGCTAGCAGATGAGAGTCATCATGGGCTTCCTGGGGCTCCCAGGTTTGTGTGCAAACCCTGAAACTGAAGCAGGTGGAAGGGCTGGGTTTTTCTTTTCCCTTCTTTGCCTCCTCTGTCCCCTCCCTCCCCTTTGCTCAACTCTAAAAGCTGCAATGTTTCACAATCACTTTGACAAAAATTGGTACGTGAAACATTTGCATAGTCTTTGTTCATTCCTATGCAAAACATGATTTATTGAAGGTTGTAGCTTGACGAGGTAGCATCTGAATATAGGAGCACCAGTTTTCCACAAGAAAGGAGGGTTTACTTGTCTTTACCCACTTTAAAGTTGAGTCATTTCCTATAAATACACTGAACATAATGAGGATTTAGACATGAAACAGTCTGTACTAGCATTTTAAGAACCGATTTTGTATTTTTTTTGTACACTTGAAATACATGCCAGGCTAATCTTAGAATGCCTTTTAAAGCTTAGCAAGGTCAAATAAGTGCTTGGTGCAATCACACATGCAAGTTGTATTTAACTTTTCATTAACTTTTCAGTTTGCTAAAAAATATGCATAATTCATTTCCCTGCTGTTTTTATGTAACCATATGATAAATGAATAGAAGAGGGCGAAAAAAGATGAGAGATTGGGGAAGCTTTGTCATGTATGCCTACCACTGAGAAACCACTACGACTGCCAACTCAAAGAGCATGCCACTGTATAGCTTCACTTTTATTCAGATCCCAGTAAGTTATATAATTAAAAGAATATTAATCTGTACTAAGTACATCTACTCAAACACCCCCTTATAATTGTAGAACTTTGCAATAATTACTGCTTTAGGATAGACTTTCTGATTAATAGATGTCATTGCAGTTCATTAAAAGTAAATATGTGTGTAAATAGTCTGTGAAAAGTTTTAAGGAACGGATCCTTTTGCTGTGCTATGAAAGACAGCTGCTTTTCCTTTTGGGGTTTACTCTTGTATAATAAAATACCCCTTCTTCAAATACTGTATCTTCATACCTAGGTTTGCTTGCTTTGGTCTTACGTAACTGAACATAAAGAAATAAACGAGAGCCAGTGGAAAACTTAGAAAGGAAACAGTGATAACGTGATTTACAAGACCTAGCCCTGCCTGCTGCCTCCTGCTATTAACCGAACAGTCCATCTTTGGTACCTCCATTCTGTGCAAATACTTGTTCCCTTCTACATCAACAGAGGAAGTAAGGAAACGGGTTGGAGTAACCAGAGGTATGGGGGAGAAATTCTTGACGCTCATCCCAACCTGTTCATTCCTGGAGAAAAGAAGTCACCGAACTGCAAGCAGGAGCATTTCTGAAAGACTTGGGGACTTTTTAGCCTTACCAATCATTCCAGAACTGCTTTAACAAGCCGTCACCGAAGGACTGGCAGACCAGTCACCCCAATCTTTTCAAACGTTATCTTTTGTTTTCTGACATACCCCAGTTCCTTCTTGCTGCTGAGATCCAAACTTTCTAGGCATAACTAGGACAGCTAGCTGTGCGCAGTAACCTTTTCAGTTGTGATGCTCAGGAATACATGGCATATTAGATTTTTTTTCTTCTGCTCTTCAGTCAGAAAATCTTGTCTATTTTGGTGAGATAAATAAATGGTAATGTAATATATAGAAATACTATTTGCCTCATGAGGTAGTGCTTGTAAATGAGGACAGAATATGCATCAGCCCAGAAGCAATAGCAGACTAGTAGCTAAATATCATTTGCATAGGTGTTGCAAAGAAACCTAAACCACGCAAAGTACATTTGAAGAGAATAATACTTCTCCTACTGACTTGTTTGTGGCAAGATATGACGTACATATAAGAAAAAGTTTAAACCATCTCTAAGAGGTAGTCTCTGGGGGGTAGGTGGCTAGGTGGGATATATTTGTCCAATATATTGGTATTCTGTGCCAAACGCTATCCCCAGGGTAGTTTTGATCCATTCATCACCAGAAAATGCTAGAGATAAGGTAGTATTTCCAGCACCAGTAAGTCTGGAGAAACTCGGGTCACTCCAGAAATGCATTTTAAAATAAAATTCATCCTTAAGTTGATCCATGATTAATTAAAAGTTGTGTAGAAAGTTAGAGTGAGAAATACTGTGGTTTGGATGCTCTTTGTCAGTAAATTGTTGTTGCTCAGGAAGATCAGGTTTAAAACTTTAAATGACTATTTTCAGTGATGCGAATAAGAAAGACGTTTCAACAAATCTCTTCAATCAGTGTGGTGGAGGAGAGGCTAATTTAATTTGTCCACATTGGATAGAGAAAGGTTGAGGCTGGAAGTCGCCTCTAGCTTCTCTGCTCAAAGCACGTTCAACTACAGCAGGTTACCCACAACTCTGTCCAGTTGGGTTTTGAGTATCTCCAAGGCTGGAGTGTCCACAACCTCTCTGGGCAACCTCTGCCACCGTTTGACTGTCCTCACAGTTTCAAAAAAAAAAAAAAGGTGGGGTTTTGGTCTGGGTTTTTTTAATGTTCAGATGGAACTTCCTGGAATTTAGTTGGTGCCCATTGCCTCTTGTCCTGTCACTGGGCACCATCGAGAAGAGCCTGGCTCCCTCTTCTTTATTCCCTGCCATTGGGAATTTAGCCACATGACTAAAATCCCCCTAAGCCTTCTCTTCTCCAGGCTGAACAGTCCCAGCGCGCTCAGCCTCTCCTCGTATAACAGATGCTCCAGTCCTCTAAACCTCTCCCTGGCCTTTTACTGAACGCACTCCAGTAGGTCCATGCCTATCTTGTACTGGGAGACCACCAGCACTAGACCCTGCACTCCAGATGTGTCTCACCATGGCTGAGTAGGGGGGATGGATCACCCCCCTTGACCTGCTGGCAATGCTCTCTGCCAAAGGCAGCCCAGAAACCTGTTTGTCTTTTTTCACCATTAATACAGAACCTTTTTGGACTTTTTTTCCCCCCACTCTTACCTGGGGTAATCAGTTGACAATAGAAATTTATGCTGATGCAAATAAAATCAGAGTTTATTGTCTGAGAAAAAGCTACAAGTAGTTTTAAACTAGGAGTAATTTTTTACCTGGAAGTTCCAGATCAATATAAATCAATATGTTGCTGAAATGCTACAGGAAAACAAAAAGCTGAATGAAAAACAAGAAAAAAAGGCTTGTACTTTTTCCATGCACAATGTATTCCATGTCCACATTTTTTCCTTCCTGCTGTTTGCACTCATCACTAGAATACATATCCAAGATCATTAGACAGATATATGGATTTAATTATAAAACAATAGAAGAGATTAATCCTATTAACGTGCCTAATTTAGGTGTGTAGTCACCTTAAATTCCTCTCCAGATAATGGAAAGATGTAAATGGTAATACTGAAGAGGTCTTAGGAGACCTGGAGTGCCATCTGGATGTACTTACTTCTCTTTTCATTGTTTTTTTTATATATATGTGTCTATATATATGGATGTACGCATGTACACACACATTCTGGAGTCTCGGAAGAATGCCCCAGCCTTCAGCACCATGGTCCAGTATAACGAATACAAGCCTATATAATCATGATGATATATTAAATGTACGGGTAAGATCCTGGTAAGAACCCACTCTTTCAAGAATTAAAGCCTGCAGGTGTGAGATCACACGCAAATGTTAGGGCCGAACATGCCAAGAATATGAACTGTCTCGCTGCCATTTCCGTACGCAGTTAACCACATAACCTACTGAGGCAGCACATCGTATCGGGCATGCTGGTAATTTGGGGACTAATTTGCAAGTAGGCTTGGAGGTACCTGAGTCTGTCCACGTCTGACAGGAACGCTTATGTTCATCTCGCCTCAGAGCTCATTTGTAGTAATTGCTGAGGGATTCAAAGCGACTATTTATGGAGTGCTTTGGAGAAAAAAGTGCTATATTCATTAACAGATGTTTGGGCCAGAAGCTTGAAAAAGTGAAAAAGCAGACATCAATGTTGATAAATTGCAGAGCAGTCTAACAGCAGTTAACTTCCTCTTGCAGTGACATGGTCTCCCGAGCGGATCCATGGGCTTCCCGATTGTTTTTCCTGGCATCTATGACTTAAAGGAATCACTTGCTAAAAATGTGTGTTGGCTGATTTGCCTTGCCTTTGTGCTGTTTTTTATTTAGAGTTTAAGTATGAAAGGTAAGTGGGCTTCCCAACAAAACAGCATGAATGTAATTTACAACCTTCAATCCGAACATTTTAAAATGTTATTTTTCTCAAATCAGATGAATTATTCTTAACCAAGCAGCAGCAAGCTAAATCTGGTATACATACAGTCACCACTGGGACCGTGTCTAGATTCTGTTTGCCTTGCTAAATCCACTTTTATTTGCAACATGAATTCAGTGTTATTGATAAATATTTTCTTTCAGGAATTTTTTGTAGTATTTTTTCTGGAATTTTCTACTGCAGCCACTGATGACAACTAGTATTTAAATCAATTATTCTGTTTCCCCTTGGGAAACTGCTGTAGAAAGCAAGGTCTGACTTTTAAATTTATAAGAATGTCGAGACAGGTTTGCCAATACTGGGCTTGTTTTCCAGTACTGACCTTTAGACATTGCTTTGTTTTCACTGCTTTTTTGGATTTTGCTCTTAGTTCCGAAATGACCCACATCCCACGTCCAAGGATCTAATTATCTTCCACATTCAAAATCTTTGTTACTAGCACTCAGGGTTATGCAAACTGTTGCCTATTTCACTCTATCAATATTTTTTCTTGGAAAACAAAAAGTCAAACAAGTAGTTGAAAAATCAAAAGAAAAGAGCCATATTTAAGGAGATTATTTGTGATTATGACTACTGTCCTCAAATTACAGCTAAAAGTGGTCTTTTCTCTGAACTGGAAAGCTACTGTGCTGTGATTTAACATTCAATAGTTCACACTCTTGTTTCTCACATCTCCAGTGTTTTCAGGGTTTTTAATTCAACACTGTGTCCACTTGAGCATTTTCCCTCATATACTTTCTTGTGAATAAATAGATCCAACGAAATATGTAAGTGGTTCTTAATATGATGCCATTCATGCTAAAAAATTTAGTTTGCCAACTGATTTCCCACAGCAATCTGTGGAATGGGTGTTATATAGGTTTGGGGATTTTTTTAAAGCAGACTTGCTGCATAACTTAAGAGGATTGTCTGAATGTGTCGCAAAAAGGTCTAAATATTGCAAAAAGCTCCTTCTCACAATTTACTCAGTGCATATAAAAGACCTTTGTGACTGCTAATGAGATCAGGGGTAAAAAAATGTTATTTTTCCCCATTTATATACATGTATTCAGTAGATTATGACAAACCAAGTCAGATTATGCATCTGGGAAACTCACTCATGGTCCTTTCAGAAAATACACAATCATAATATTATGTTCTCTCCATTTGCCATATTCTTTTGACTCTTTTTTTTTGTTGCAGTGGCTTTTTTATCCTTTTTTTTCCCGCTGCTTGTTGTTTGGTGGGGGATTTTTTTGATTTTTTTTTTTTTTTTTAGAATAAAGATATTGTAGATACCTCCACCAAGTTCTAAATGCCACAGAAAACGGCCTTTTATGTTGTTTCTGACTAAGCGCTTTTGGGTGCAAGATCATTAACTTTATGTCAGGTTTAACAAATTACTTAAGAGTTTGACAATTCTTTTTGCCAGGGAAGCACCAGATTTATTTTATAGAGAAATCAATTGTAACTTTTAGTCAATCTTATTTCCAGCCAGGGTCACTAGTGACTACAGGGTCAGCAAACAGGAAGTTTGTTCAGGCCCTGTGTCTGGCCTATACAGTTGCTTCTACCATTTGATGGATGTTGAAGTCCCTCTACTTTTTGCATAGCTGAAGCTAGGCCAGATCAAGGTCATTCACGTAAATGCAAATATAACGTGTGCTTTGCACTTGACTATTTTTGCTTTGATACTGAATTAGAACTGCAAAATGATGGTTGCAGAATATCACAATATATCTAAAAATCCTTTGATCAACCTTTTTCTTTTTTTCTTTTTTTTTTTAAAGAAAGCAGAGGGCAGATGATTGTTATCTTCTCCAAGTCTTCTCCTGTAGTGCATATGACATTCAAATGTTAAATGCAAAAACCAACTTCCTCATGCTGACTGCTATAAAACTTCATGGCAATGTCATAGAATGTGTTACTGTCACAGCCTTTGGCATTACTTTTGCTCATAAAAACAGTAGAGATTTAGGACTGGTTGGCTTTTGACTGGGAGACTGCGATGTGAGGGTGTGAAATTACTGCAAGAGATCACACTGGTGATTCACAGGGATATGCTTTCTACTGTATCAGATGCTGGACTTAGGCCAGAGCTTGGTGGCATATGATACCATGGGAGTTTTTTCTTAATAGCAACTAAGACTGGGTCTGAACATTCTGGTAATTAAATGTCCGAATTAATTCTAAAAGAGTAGGTCTTCATGGCTGTGAGTCAAATATGGGTGCTCCAAATATCCTTCCTGGTCCTCGTATTTCGCAGAGCTTTGTACTGTTGTATAGCAACTCCCTGTACAACATTTCTGCCTGCTTTGTAAAGAATGAGGATAGGGTTTACGATTGCACTTTGCTCTCTTAATCTACGTACTACTACATTTTTGGCAGATCATGTATTTTTGACTTTCATTCTTCTTGGTGCCATTTGGCACCAACACCACTTCGAAGGTAAACTCCGTAAGTGCATAAGGATTCCTTGGGATGGAGGACGTTATGTATATCTGATATGAAAACATCATAGTTATATGTTTTAATACATACATCTATGTTTAGAAGTTTCATAAAGAATGCTATAATATGAATAGATATTTCATTCTAACATAATACAGCCAAACTATAAGTTGTTGAACTGGCATCCATTATCTCCTCTTTTTTTAAATTTCCTTGAAATTCCTCCTCCATTTTGTTAGTGCGGAAATTAAACTCTAGGTTGTGACAATAATATGAAGCTGAAACACAAGAACTGACAAGTATAATTCACTTATAGATTATTCAAACTTGAGGCAAGAGTAATGCCCAAGTGTTTGGTGAATACATCATCTCTGCTCCTTTACATGCTTTTTACAAAGTAGATTACCTCCACTACGCGTATATTCCCTCATTAACCAAGAAAATCTTGTAATATTATTAAAATCTGTATGTAAGATGTTGAGTTCCTGGAAATATTGTAGCAAATGAAAGAGATTTCCAAAGCAAAAAAAGAGATAGAGACCTCTGTCATGTACTGTCTATTAAACTATGAGGATAGCTTCTAAAGCTGTCAGAAACTTAAGAAATTCTATAGGACTGTTTGCATAGGAAAAGGTTTTCATAGGCAGAATATATTAAAATGAAGAAAGTTTCCCTGTCATTCATTGTTTATCGCAAGTGATAAACAGCCATGCACTTCTGCTATTTCGCCATCGCTTAAAAATCTGTCATAGGGGCTAAATATCTTAAGAGGGAAAGGAAGCAAGGAAAGTAATAAAGTGTGTGTACTGCTCTGGTGTTACTAGTCCCAGCTGCAGTAGCTGACCAGCTGTGGATGTTCTGATGTGACAAATCAGACCTCAGAGACTGTCCTTCCATGTCATATTTAAATCCTGAGCTCTGCACTGTGATTCTTAGTGTTTAACAGGTGTGCTTGTATGTGGAATTTAGTAATTTTTGGGAAAACAGCCTGTAGGATGTAATGTTTTTATGCAGCACAGAATGGTGTTTGCATGCAGCTAGTAAGAATGCACATCTAATGCTTTTCAAATGGTACTCCAATCATCTGCTTTAAATGATTAATAAGCACAAGCTGAAAATAGCACCACATTTACCTAATGTTTGCATGATTATTTTTGTAAACATTTCATTCAGGCTTTCTCTGCCATTTTTCTAAGCATTGTCAAAACAGAAATGTTGCTATTCTTGACTAGTTTTTCTCAGTTTGTTTGATCTTTGTCATGACCCAGAGAGATGTAGCTGGGGAAAGCACCAGAAATGTTGATCCTCAGTTGACAGCAAGCATGTGGTTTAAGATCAGATGAGAGAACTAATCTAGATATTTGCAGAACAGTTACAGGTTTCTAATTTTTTTCCAAAGCTAGTAACCGAACTTGGCAAGAACTACAAGTCCGTATTTTGCTAATGAGCTTGTCTGAAAGCACTACAAAAATATGGCCACAGCTTCTCTTGGCTTTAAGTAAGTTTGAAAGAGTTTTAAAAGATGTGGAGGGATTTGTTACTTTTGTTACGTTGGCTGTCCTACTTTTTTGTTCAGTCCTTGCTGAGATAAGGTTAAAACTGGAATTTAGATGGTGTTAAGGAAGAAGCCGAGATAGTAATCAGAATATAATTAACAGTGTATCATCTCTCAAACAACCAGGGCTGGCCAGCGCCGCTATTCACCAATAAAAAGTGGTGGAAGAATTCCAGTTTTCCAAGTAAAATGCTGGTGGTGTTCACGGTAGCGGTCCACAGGTGTTGTATGATGCGTACGAATCCTTTACCACAAACAAAAATCCACCCCATATACCAAGGATTTTTTTCTGTTTTTCAAAATTTGCTCTATTTCAGCTCAGCTTTGGAGACGTTCGGTAACTGGTTTTAACTCTCATGGTGAGAAGATTATATGGCACAACAGAACTGTTACGAAACCTAAGCCTATGTGTAAAACTAGGGAGGTTTGGTTAAATAACCAACATTAACTACTCTGGCCATGTTTCAAACATGCCATCCTCTTTTTGGCAACGTTGCGAGGGAGAAGTATTACCTTCAAATATACATTGTGGGGGGGTTTTGAGTAATTTTCTAATACTGGAGTGTTTGTTCCTCAGTCTAGGTAATACACATCATCTGTAGATTGTATTTCCTTCATAAAATGAAAATATACATACATTTTTTCCACAGGTCCTGTGTCTCAGGGATGGCACTCTCCATCTCTCAGAATCAGGGTCAGGCCTTCTCCTTGCGATTTTTTGAGAATTCTGACTGAACACCGTTGAGGACTAAGGAAAAAAGCAGCCCACCAGGGCGTGGTGGTAAACCTTTACTACGGACAGACGCGTCTACACCCGCTCTCCCTGCGGGGAGTCAGAGCGGCCCTCACCTGCACGGCGGCTCCGGCCGCTGTTCCGACATCTTGCGAGCACCTGTGGGGTGAGCGGCAAATTCTAACGCAATAAGTACTTGAACAGCATAAAACTGAGGCGGGTGGCAGCCCTCGCCCCCTCAGGACGCCCCTTCTCCGGCCCTCTAGCCCCTACCGCCGCCCGGCCCGGCCCGGCCCGGCTCGCCTCAGCGGGGCTCTCGGTGCTGAGGGGTGCCGCGGGCGGGAAGCGCGAGCCGAGGCGTGGAGGGGTACCCCCACCCCCGCGCCGCTGCGCGCCCCCTGGAGCCCCGGCGGAGCTGGGCGCGGCGCCGGCCTCTCCCCGCTGAGGGGAGCCCCAGCCCTGCCGGGGGAGGCGAGGCTCCGCTGGGGCCGGCACCTCGGCGGGGAGGGGAGGGGAGGGGAGAGGAGAGGCGCTGCCGGTCCCCCGCCCAGGGCTTCCCCGCTCGCCGCGGCCCCGCTAAGTCTGACGGAGCGCCGCCGCCCAGCGCAGCGGCCCGGCGCAGGAGGGAGGCGCCGTGCGCGGCCCGACTCCCCGGGCGCCGCCGCTGAGGGGACAGCGGCCGCCTCCGCGCTGCCGGCGGCTCCGCTCCGCGCGGCTCGGCTCCGCTCGCCGGCTCAGGTAGGAGCGGGAGCACGGCGCGGCCCGGCTCCGCCGGCGCGGGGAGGGCTGTGGGGACCGGCGACCCCCGGGGGCTGCCCCCCGCTGAGGTGACCTTGAGGGGCGGCGGTGGCGGGAGCCCGCCGGGGCCAAGCCGTCCCCGGGGGAGGGCTGCTGGGGGCAGCGGGGTGCGCCCGAAGGATGTTTTCGGGCGGTGAATGGAGACGGCTCTGCCGCGGGCTCGCCCTGCGGGAGGCGAGGGCTGTGTGGCTGCCGGCTGCGCTGCCGCGGGGTAAAACCGCCTCACGCAACTCGTCGGTCGCGGTCCGGTTCGAGCCCGGCGGTCGCTTCAGTGACAGGAACGGGAGCGCGCAGGAGGCGGCGGGCCGGGGCGGCCGCGCTCTCCCGCGCCCTGCCCGGGAAGCCCGCAGGCTGCAGCGGGGTGGCGGCAGCGAAGCCCAGCGCTGGCCCGCGCGAGACGCGGCGGTGCCCGGGCGAGCACCGCGCCCGGCGGGAGCCCCAGCAGCCCCGCGGACGGGCTCTGGGCGCCAAGTTTCAGGAGGTGACGCTCTTAGAGATATTTATTTGAGAGAGTTAGGAGGAGGTCTGTGCCCCTCAGTCCTGCGCCGGCCGGTGCGTTGTGCGAGCCGAAGAGCTGAGGGAAGGCGAGCCCCTCGGGAGCGCCGTCGCTGCCGTGTCCGCGGGCGCGGGAGCTCGGCGCCCTCGGCGGGGTACGGCGGGGTGGGCGCTTTCGGCTTTTTTTTTTGTGGTTTATGTTTTTTTTTCCCCTCCCCACTGGGGAATTTGAATATCTTTTACAAGCGGTAGTTTTCAAAGCCTCGCAGTACTCCAGTGAAGTATCAGGAGCAGCTCAGAGGCCGAGAGAAACCGGCGGGCGGTAACTTTCCCCAGGTCACCCAGCAAACCGCCCGCCGAGGAGCCCCTGGACCCCGGCTGAGGTGTCTGCTGGGGTCCCCGTCGCCACCACCATCGCTCGGATGTCATCAAGATATGCTTTCCTGTCGTCACGGACCATAATGGATTCCTTTTATAAAATTTTGATTTAGAGACCGTACTAGAAATGCGAAAGAAGGAACGCTGTCTTCTGTTATGTGTCTTTGAAAGGCCTCTTGTATTGTAGGTGGAGGAAACCTCACTTTTACTCAAAAAACTGTCAAAAAGTTTACTTCTATGTACCTCTTGCAGATCATTTTTGCGTGTATTTTTTTTCTTTCGTAGTATTGTGCTGCTTTATCACATTTCACCAACACAACCTAATCCTGTGCTAATACTTTCTTTACTTTCTTTCTATTTAAAGTGTATTTTGTAGTAAAGTGGTATTTGAGAAGCGTGGACACCAAGATAAGGTGCTGGGAAGATAGGCAAGCTGAAAGCAATGGTGTAGAGTAGGACTTCAACGGCTGCTGAAATAAACTCAAATACAAGTTTATTATAAACAGTATGCAAGTTAACACTGCTGTAACTCAACTCCCAGATGGTAAAAAGAAATCTTTTCAAGAATACTGGTGTACCAGAATATGGCTGGTAGATACTGCAAACCCTTAGTTACCTAAGCAGCTCTTCGAAAATGAGTGGGACTGCGTGCATACGGTCATGTTTACAAGTAGCACTTAATTTCTGATCCCATCCACTCATTTACACGTGACTAATTTTCATGTGGTGACTCTCATAGAATTCAGCATTTTCATGACTTTTATGTGAAGAAGCAGTTGCTTGTGTATGTCTCTGTATCTTGCTAATAAACTAGTTCAATATTCTAAGGACTTTATGATCTAATGGTGAGCTCCATTTTCAAAGTGAGCATTGTTCATGAAGTTCTTCCAAAAGGAAAAGAAAATGTATTACATGATCAGTTTAGTGTCACTCTTAACGTTTTCATTTTAATGTTTAATGGAATGAATGTTTTGTTTAATCTTACAGTATGGGGTATTATGTTACCTTTAGTTCGTATTTGATATAATTGCCAGTATTGTCCTTTGTTCACACGCTATAAATCCAAGACCACCTCTTGATTATCCAGGGTATTGAATTTGATATTGATCCAAATTCTGGCATTGTTTTTCTATCCAGACTGTATCTTTTAACCATTCAGTTGCCTATTTCCTGATTATGCTAAGTCAATTTTTATTGGTTTTGACAAGTTCTGTGGGGAGATAATGGGTATACTTACATGGTGTCCTGTAGTGTCACCTCAGTAGGCTTCATTTTGGGGGAGTGCAATAGGGAGAGCAAATGGATCATTATAATAGCCAGTGGGTTTGGTTTTCCTCATGTAGGCATTTGGTGTCATTTGAGACAGCTCAGGGTATTCCTCCCGGCCTTTTGCACGGCTTCAGAGGGCTGTACGTATTCACTACGTCCCATGTCATGTATCGGACACAATAGGGGGGCTCCTCAGATAGCATGAGCTACCTCTTTGTAGATAGCTGAGTCAAACCTGGTGTGTTTGTCTGGTTCCTTATCCTTCACTAGCTAAGGATAAGGCGCTGAAGATCACTTACCACAGTAACTTCAGTGATGTGACTAGAAGGTAGGACTATTTGTCTGAATATAGATAATCCTCTAGCTTAGAGTTTATCTACATGACCAAAACGTGCATATTCTGATTATTTGTCCAAAAATTATAATAGTTTAAAGTATAGAAAGTGAGGTTAAAAAGAAAGTTCTGATGCTCAAAATACCCTCAATCTTGCATTGTAACTTCAGAATAGGTGCAGGATGACGAATGCAGTTAGGCAAAAGTATCTGCGTGTGACCATAAGGAAAAGCAGAGTAATTATACAAGAGTTCAGTGAGTGTTCTAGTGACTCTCTGATGGGAGATGGAGGAGATAATTTGGAACAGGAAGAACATTTACTTTTAAACAAAATTGTGTGGCTTCTGAAATGCTTTAAAATAAACATGTGAATGAAGTTCAGACTTCTGATGAAGCTTACCATTGTAGTGTGTGTGTTGGATATACCTGAGAATTCTGTTTAAAAGCAAAGCTTTGCATATAATGTATACTGTGCAGTAAATATTTGCAATATGCAAAATTCAAAGTGAAACTTAAGTTGTCCTTTGAAAGAAAGGGCTAAAAACTAAGTCAGTAAAGATTAAGTATAAATGCAGAATATTTATTTTAGTAATAAAGTGGCAAATGCAAAAGGATAAAATAGTTTTAATTATCTGAAAAGAAAAAATCTAAAATCTTTGAGAAAGGAAAAGTGAGCATGGACAAATAGTATTTATGTGTAATATGGTAACAGATGTGACAGTAATGTGTGTCATGGTGGCTGATACATGTTAGTCTCAGTATATTCATGCTACAAAAGTATCACTTAAATCACAAGGGCTTCTTTTTTTTTGCCAAAGCCTACTCTGAAAAAAGTTTCATCTTCCACAAATGGAGTTATTTAGTAGTGAAACATTTCAGACTTCCATTTTACAGGTGTGACCAACTCTTTCATATTTATTGGATCTTATGTAGCATATCCTAAGTGATACCTTAACTGGCATTTTCCTTGGTCACCCCTACACATCAGCATGGATTTGTATCTAAAGGTCATTGTGTAAAAGGCCTTGTTTTCACGTATTTTGAACTTTATGTTCAGAATTCTTGACTATTTTGTAACATATAAATTAAATAGCTGATGTGCTGCGAGGACGCCCTCCACACACTGGAATGTAAACCAAAAAGGCACCAAATATTTCTTGGAGGCAGAAGTTGGTACATATTTCACACGTACAATAGGAAGTGTACTTTGGAGGGTTCGTTGCATACCTTTAAGTGTGCGGAAAAAAGACATAATTTCTGAAGAGCCTGAGTTTCTTCAGTCTGAATGCTCAGGTCAGCACCCTCAGAGCCTCAATTGCAAGTCTCTTGTGGAAGCTTATTTATCTGCTTTCAGCTCTTTCTCTCCTCTGATCTAAAGGCCTCACATTGCTGGCAGACTTTACAGTCTTCCCGTCACTCCCATTTCAAGGCCATACGTCCCAAGAACGTATGGAGCTTCCAGAAGTTGCTGTGTTTGAAGTGCCAAATACTTGTGGAGGCAACGTTGTGGTGCAATTTCTGAACGTCTGTGAAAGAGCAGCAACAGTGATACTACTTACAAGGTAGCACAGTTGTCATCATGCAAGAACCTGTTTGCGCAATGAATTCATTCGTCGTATAGCAGAATGCCTTTAGAAGGTAATAGCACTGGGTTTTTTCAGAACCAAAACTGTTTGCTTTCATTGGTGCTTCTTGTGAAGGAGGTGATTTGTCCTGCCTGCATGGCGCAGTCTGATTGCGTATGCATTGTATGTATATGTGGAAACCATCACATGGGTTTGCAAATTCAGCAAGGAAGGATTGATTTTAATTGTTGAAGGGACAGGATTTGGAGCTGCAAGGCTGAATCATGTTTTCCCCCTCACACCCGCCAAGCTTCGCAGCGGTTGGACCTTGGATTGTGCATTTCAAGTTTTGAAAAATTTTGTGCAGTATGAAGCCCAGAATACTGACGCTGTCTCTATTCAACATTTATATTTCTAAGTCATTAATTCCACAGTGTTTGGGGAATTACCTTTAGCCTCATTTATTTATTAACATGCCCAAAATAATTTATATTGAACTTCGTTAAAAGTATGTCTAATACAAAATCGTCCAGCAGGGATGAAGATTTCTTAAAAATATTGCAGCTGCTAATGTCCACTCCATATTACATGCATCTCTTCTTAAAATGCTTCGATTCAGGCATTTTTTTGACAAATGGGAGCTTTTTCTTGGTGGTTAACAGCGAGGCTAACACCTAACATTTTCCTTTTTGATATCTCATAGTGAGAAGGAGATACTTTCCCAGCCTCTGGATAGCTTTACTGTGCAAAAGTCATGGTGTCACCTTGAGTGTATTTGCTGATCACCTGTATATTCTATCCTGCTTATTGAATAATGGTTCTTCATCAGTGGAAGTTATTCCCACTAGTGGGAAATCTTCCGTCATGGGTGATTGCATTCAGCAGACCTTACAAAATAGGTCCATATGTTAGACTGTCCAGCATTTGAGTTTCCGTGATGCAGGTTATTTTCTTGGTATTTTAAATCTTTTTGTAATATTGTTATTATTTAAACAGGCTATTAATGTTTAAGAGCCTTGAAATAATAGGAGTTGTGTTTTCAGGTAATGTTCTCTGTAACCCAAACTGGAAACTCCAAATAGGTTGATGGGTTCCTGGAAAGTAGACTAATAGGTGTCTCAAAATGTTTTTAAGCAGCAGTATTAAATGAGATTTATGATGAGCAAGAGCAGAAAAATGTTCTTTGCTATCATCAGATTTCTTAGCAATTCTGTTGATATCAATTGCTGAAGCTTAAGGTGAATTCAGTTTATTAAAAAAAAATTTTATTCTTTGTCATCTGAGGAAATTTATCTGTGCATTTTTAGGTGCTGGCCTACAGTCACAGTAAAAGCAAAATGGTAGTTTTGAGAATAAACTTACACAAAAACCTAATTGACGGCAATATTAGTTGTATGTACAATTGCTTTGCTGCATTGAACTTGTAGTCTTAAGTTCAAATGCAATTTTAATGCATTTTTTTTTCTACAAAATCTACACGTTCTCTAGCATTTTTCTAATGTGTGAAGTATTTTACTAGCTTTACATCAGTTTTTGTGGACTAAAAATAGAGGACTGGGATGAGTTTTGGCCTACAAATAGTAGAAAGTAATTACATGAAGACAAAATGTCAAAATTTTATGTTCTTGGGTTTTTCTTAATTACAGTAAGTACCAAGTGTCCAAAACCCCTGAAAAAAACTAGGCCCATTTTCAGTTTCATGTCTTGCCCATGACACAAGAATCATTCTGGAAGAGGTAGAATGGTTCTTTTTGAAAGGTTAAATACTCTGAAAAATTAATGTGTTATACACTGTAGCCCTGCGGATTCTGTATCAAGTGCTAGAGAATTTGAGAGCGATAGGAACAAGGAAATGCCTTTATGTTAATAGGTTAATAGGTGTTGTTTTCTGGTGTTAATAGGTTTGTTTTCTCCAGAATATATGGTATTATGTAGCTTTTTGTGTGACCCAACAGTGTTCCCTTCATACTTTTTCTTGTTACTGCTAACATGTATTGCTCCCTAGCTAAATAAGGTGGTAAGACAGAGTTGCGTTTACTGTGAATTTTCTTGTGATATTTTTTTTTCCTTCCCTTTTTTTGACTCAGGTTTTGTAAGTTTCTGGAGAGTAGAGAAAAATGGAAAGGTTACTTTATGTGTGGCACTCCTGTTACACATCCTGGCATGACATATGCCTGTTTTGAAAATATCATTATAGTATTTGTTACTTATAGTCTGAAGTGGCTTCCAGATCCCTTCCCAGCAGGCCTCAGCTTCTGTCTATTTTGTATTTTTGCTTGATTTCTGGATTTGCACTTGCTCTGCCTGCAGGTTACTCTTCAATAAGTTCTTCAATATGTTAAATTTTATTTTGAATTCTGATCTTGTCCACTTGTGGAGTGAAGGTGATATGAACCCTACCTGCTTACTTCACAAACATTTTCCTCTACTGACATTTGTTAATGTGTATCTATTACATATATATTAAATATATACATACACACACACACAAACCTCTATACAGCCACCTGTGAGATGTATTCTTGCAGTTTGCCCCGTGGAATTGCATTCCATTGACAGTGAATTTTAGTAATCACTTTTAATTTTGCAGCAGTTTGGTTTTTTAAGAAACTGTGCACCCACTAAGCTGCAATTTCCTATCAGTCCCCTGCTAAGCTGTGATTTCATATCAGTTCTTACTGTCCTATGCAAATGTCATGTTGGACAGTTACTGAAAGCCTTACTGTAGCCCATATAAATTGCCTCTTACTGGGTTTTCCTTATTTAGTAGGTCGGTTACCATATCAAAAAAGAATTTTCATTGGTTTGATGTTTTGATTGTTTTCAGGCACTTAATCCTGCAGGTGCTTATGTGATGATTTAACTTGTTTCAGCATCTTCTTGGGTATAAAAGGGAAGTGGATTGGTTTGCAGTTTCTTGAGTCAGACTTGCTTCTCCTTTTGAAGTTGCATATTATTTTTGCCTCTCCACAGTCCCTTGGGAACTTTACCCTTCCTTTGTGCATTATTGAATATAATAGCTAATGTTTGGGGATGGCTTTAGGTAATTCCTTATGTACTCTGCAGTGAACTTCATCATTCTCTATCAAACTGAGTATGTCTGGCTTCTTCGATATTTTTTAGCCTATTCTTTTTTCTTCAGGCCTGTAGTCCTGTCTTCTTGGTAAAAATCACTTCAGAATTTTTTTTGCTTTTCATTATCCTTTAGATGGAGACATGAAAAGAATATGATGGAGGTACTGAATGCTTCAGCTTTCTCTTAACCACCTGTTAGTTTCTCTCCTTTCCCATTAAGTCCTAGAACTGCTGCTTATCTTTGTCTCCCACTTACCTCTGCTGTATTTATAGATCCTTTTCCTATTGCCTTTTTATGTCCCTCATTAGTTGTTGATCCCTTTGTGTGTTGGCTCATCTGGATCATACCCAAGACGTTTGTGCCATTCTTTTCTACTTGTTCTTTTTTAAATGCTCTTGTTTCACCTTTTGTACAATCTCTTCTGATAGCCAAAGCCTTTAAAGACTCTGGATATAACAGTAATAGTCGCTTACAATGCTTCCTATATTCTCTCTGCACTGAGATAATCTGTTGCACTATTTTATACAGGCTTTGTTAATAACTATCAGTTTTCCTGAACTCCTTGATCATCCCTTCAAGAAATGTTACAAATAGTTTGGCTGAGTTTGCTGAAGTTGGTGCCCTGAATTCCACTTCTTTTTTTTTTTTTTTGTTCTTCTTTCACATCTTCCTTTCAAATGCGCTACTGAATTCTCTTGCCGTGTGATAATACTTACTTGAAATGTATTGCTGCCCTTAAGATCTCAGCCAATACTTTCCTATTAATCAGAATAAAATACAACTGCAGCGTTAGTAGCATCTTCCATGTTCATACCTTTATCTTGTTATTATCAAGGTGGAGCTGTGCGGTTTCCTCCTCAAGGGAGCAGCATGAAAAGTTTAAAAAAATGCACGTATATGACAGCTAGGGCATGGGGTGGGGGAACTAAGACTCTGTTTTTACTTGCTTTGCTAGGGGATGTTTTCTGCCTTCATACAAGTTGCTTGCCTTTGCTGGGCTGTTGTTTCAGATTAATGATTAAACTGCTATGATATGCGCCTAACCTGCTTGTTTCAAGGGCTAATTCGTTGCTACTTGTAAAGCTACTGAGAATTTTGGATAGAAAATGCTGTTGTAAGTGCAGAGCACTGTTTGTACCTGCAAGATATTTCTAACGTTATTCAAAGAGAGTAGTAAAGCCACTTACTTAAATAGGGGTGAAATGTGGTAGGTTCTACGTATACACAGCCAACCAAGTCTCCCCTCTATGGAATAACATCAGGGTTTTTTTGTGTTCTTGCAGGCACCATTCTGAGAACCAGTGCATTTCAAGTAGAAGAACCTACCTAGAACAGAGTAGCCTTTCACTTAAAATTTCTTCCTGCTCTAGGGAGGGAATACCACATTTGTAAACTTAGCACTAAGTGTTGCGTTCTTGTCAAGAGACCATTTCCAAGTAGCATTTATGGCCTGATTGTCAAATAAGGTATAGATAACGCAGTAGAAATACTTGATGTATTAAGGGCAGGATTTTTTAAAAGGGAGGAATGGAAGCCAAATGGAATTTTAAGTCTTGTTGGCTTGTCAATGGACTTTGTCCATCTATAAGTTGGATGTTTTTGAAAATTGCATTCTAAATTGGTGACTAATAGAGATGTTCCCATGATAATGGTATAAAAGGCTTACAAGTTACCATTAATAATTCAACTGAAAATTGTTGGAGTCTGATTCAGTACCTCCTGAAAAAAATGAAAAGTTTCTCTCATTGATTTTAGTGGCTTTGGGTTATGTTGGTTTAGGGTGCTCTGATGAAATAATGTGGTTTTTGGGGGCTAATTTTTGCCCCTTCCAGTGCATCTAGGTAGCCAGAGTTCAAAGTCCTAAGTTACAGGAGAAATGGATGATGGAGTCTTCTTTGATGGTGTTTATGTGCAAGTATTTACAAGCATGTATAAGAACCTGTTCGCCTGAGTGCAGGAAGAATCGGGCAAAGTGAGTTTCTCCCTGCTGGCTTTCCACAGCAGCAGCGCAGGGGTGGATTTCCTTGGGAAGGGAAGTGGGAGGTGGGCTACGCGGTAGCTGCTACTGCGGTGCAGCATGGACTCTGCATCAAACGGAACAGCAGCAGCGCCCTGCCCTCCCTCCCAGCCTCCCTCCATCAGCACGCAGGCACGTCCGACGCCGCAGCCTTTGCTGTTACGCACTACTGAGGAGCTGCCTGTTTTCATCGTTCCTTCTCTGTCTTTTACTGTCTGCCTCTCCTCTTTCATTTTAGCACTCTCTTTCCATTCTAAAAAAAAATCTAGATGAGTCCTTTCCCTTTAAACTGTTTGACTTCCTAAGGAGTCTTATATTGGATACTGCTTTGGGTGGAAACATGCCTTTTACAGCTGTTTTAAACCTACCAGTTTTATCCAACCAGATTTTCAGGCATCCCAGAAGCACAGCACTGTCTTTGGATAATATGTGTATAAATGTAAAGAAATAGAAGCCCCATGTGTGTATTTGTGGGAAACATAAAATCTATAAAAGAACTACGGTGGATTACTGGTATTGTTAATAAAGCAGACATAATATTTAGAAATTTTAGGGAGATGTGGAATATTTGTTATCATATCAATATCTGTGAAGAGAGATTGGTTAATCAAAGCAAAGATTTGTGAAAATATGTTCATTAAGACTGAAAGATGAGCTGATAGGTCCAAATCCCTCTGCAATGGAGAGAGATATTTTTCTAAATGAAAATACAGAGGTACTGGTGTTGAGCTTGAAGCAATTTTTAAGTATTTTTGTCTTTTCACAACATCGCTCAGTGCTTGTTAGCAGTCTGCTGCTCTGCAGCAGCAATGTGTGTACGGCACTAATGTCTTTTCAAGTTGAATAAAATTCTGCTTCAGACATGATCCTGCCTGAATTTCTCTGTCTGTGGAACAGAGTATTGCACACTGATAGACACTTGGAGACGTTGAAATGAACACTTACGGGTGCATATGTTAGTGTTTAGTTCCTATGGGAATGCTTTCTTCAGTGCGGGTGGAAAGGCTTTTTTCAACCTGCTATTATATATAACTTCTGGCTTCATAACTTTCCTATGTTTTAACCTATTTTTGTTTGCATATTTCTGTGTAAATATGGCAAAAGAAGTATGAGATTGGTGGAGCTTATGGTATCCATTCTGATTTTAAACCTGTGACTTCTGGAAGAAAACTGTAGGCCTAACTGCTTTGCTGTGTGAGGGGAAGGTATACAGAAGGAAAAGCCATAGGATGACTCTAAGTGTTGAACAATAAAACTGGAACAAAAAGCTTTCTATAAATAGTAGCATGGTCCCAGTTCAGTGAAGTACTTAAGCATATGCCTAAATCCCTCCTTGTTCAACAAAGCACTTACATGTGCATTTGAATTCTGCTGAAATAAAGCATTAAACGTCAGGCTTAAGTGCTTTGTTGAATTAGGGGCTCTATCTGCGCAGACAGACCTGGGGCGAAGGATGGTTTTCTCCACAGGAAAATGGTATGCTGTCAGCCTTTGTGGCATTGTATTTTCTATGAAATTTCAGACATTGTGCACTGACCAATTAATTGGGAGAACTATTGGACATTAAAGTATTGGACAGTAATTGTGTTCTGATATTCAAAAAAATTGTGTTCTTCTGTTATTTGCAGATTGGTCAGACTTAATGGTAACTGCTACCTTTGTAACAGTAGGATCTGTATTATCTACTAAAGTGAATTTCCAGTTACTTAGCAAAAGTCATACAATGAGGATTTTCCTCATGACATCAGTGAAGCAGTCTGTATGGGGGAATTCAAAGCATGGGCTTCTCGATCCACGTACCCCAGTTAGCACTCCATCAAGGAGTTTTCAAGTACGTGTAAAGACCATTTTGGGTCTCAATTTTTGAGTTACCTACATAAGACCTCTTACAATGGCTTATTTTCTCAAAAAATATTTAGCACCTATTTTCTTAAAATGAAATCTAGTTAACTATCTTAATTTTTTCAAAGTATTAGTCCCTTTTGAAATTATTCTACAGGGATCCTAAGTATTAGACAGCTATTTTTAGTCATCTTGTCTCAAAAGGCTCCATGTAATGTTACCAATGGTTACGATGGCTGGCTGGATCGATCAGAAGGCGATACTTAAAAAATGTCTCGGTCAGGCTAAAATAATGAAAATACAACACATCCTACTTTTCTATGACATGGCCATATACAGCTAACCAGACTTTTTTTTTTTTTTTATTATTTGTAAGAGTATGGAGGTTATAAAACTTACATTTCCATTGGGATGTGTCACTCCCTTGTCAGGGATTCTGAGGTACAGACTTGGCTTTTGAAAAACCTGCCGCAAATCCCTGCCCTGATTGACAGCATAGCTTTCACATGTCAGATCACGCAAAATTAACCAGAGCCAGGATTCCCCAAGTGCATTTCAGTATATTAGTTATGAGAGTCACCTTCACAGCTAAGGTACGTTTTTTTTTTCCTTTCCAATAGAGATCTGTCTGCAGTAGGTAACTAGTGACTTGTTGGACTTTTGATAAAGCTAAGTTTTGACCAAAAAATGTTCTGATGTTTTAATGAAACAGAATTACCATGGTGATTTGGAGGACATATATGTGGCAAGTGGATCTAGAAGACCACTTTCAAAAATAGTCTTTGAAGTACTGGGACTCTTTCAAATGAAGCCTGTACAGCCCAAGTCGTACCTAGTGCTAATTGCCTATCAATCACAGTGCTAGAGCACACTGCCTTTGCTTTGTTTACTTCACTCTTTTTCTGTTGAGCAAATCTGTATACCTGTTTTGTGTGTGTGCATTAAGTCCCTATCAGGAAAAGCACACTGTCAGAATGGGTAGTTCAATATTTTTTCTCATTTGAGCTGATTAAACAAATTCCAATCTGGACCTTTACATAGGAAGTTTCAAAGGAGTTTTGTAATTTAAACCAGATCGAGTCTATAAATTCATAACAAGCTCATGTAAATCTCCCCAGTGTAATAAAGTTGAAATATTTCAGTTGTATAATTAAAACCGGCCCTCTGTAAATATTTGAGTGAAAGTCCCTTGTTGCTTTACCTTATATTTGATTAGAGCACCTATAGCTTTGAAGAAGTGCCGCTTTGATCTGATTCAAAAGGTCAATTGTTTCGAATCGTGGTTAATGTCATGATGTTCTCTGACTTCATGTGCTGCATTTGGCGCTTTAAGTGACACAACATGAGCTTTACCTGTTTTGCGCTTCATACTGTGTGAATGGCAGTTTCTGTAGCAAGGATCAAAACACGAAAATCAGCCTGTAGAATGACATGTTAAAATTAATTAACTTCTGTTAAAATTAGTGATGCTATACTATGTGATGTAATCAAGCAGGCTGGTAGATAAAGCACTGATGAGCTGGACTTTGTGACTGAGTAACTTCCAATTGGATATTGCTGTGGAAGTGGCAGATTAGATTGCAAGTAAACTGGCAAAGTGTTTGATGATGTAATGCTGAAAGGTACACGTCATGAAGCAAGCCAGTTTTGCAAAATACAAGTCTCTATCAAGCTTCCTCTTCAAACCACTGAAAAGAAGTTCAGCATTTTTAATGCAATGTCCAGGACCTGTTTTGTTAAGGTAGTGTGGCAAATAAATTCTTTATTATTTCATCCAATGATGGTGCCAGAGGTGTTTAAATCTTGCTTCCAGGGGAATGAAAAATATTTTTAAGCTATATGTCAAGTACCATTACTAATTTTTATTACCAAAATCTTACAATTTTTGATTAAGGAAAAAAATCCAAGAAACTGAATCACTTCTTGTGCTCTATTAGGAAAAAAATCAATTTTTCTGAGATAGGATTTTGGTATGTGTTAGAGGATATTGTGAGTTAAGTTGAACAAAATTATCATGATTACTAAATATGTTTGTTAACTGAATAAAGGAAGAGGTAGTGGGTCAACATGAAACAGTCATCATTTCCATTGCAATTCCTTCTGTGTATTTCTCTGCAGAGGGCTTTCAAAACAGATTTTAACCTAAGTGGGGTTTCATCAGCTGGATATATTCTCCTCTCTCCCTTCCTCCACCTCCTTGGGAAATGGAAATCAAATTGCATTGTGCCGCAGATTAGTAGTGAGTTGAGTAATCAACTTGCAGAGGCAGTGATGACCTGGAAGCTCGGCTGTAAATTCTCCTCTTCCCCCCAAGTCCAGTGCTGTGGCTCTTTCCTAGATGCCTCCTTTCTGCTTGAGATGACCGACGAGTGAGTAAGGAAGCTCGTGTAGAAGCGTGTGACTATAGGAGTATGAGAGGAAGATTGTAATAAGGGAGGAAAAAATGTATCTGTCAACTCGGAGCAATTTATTTCTCATTCCAAATGCTTCCTGAAGGTGGAAGGCAGGTTTCCTTCTGCTCAGTTGGTGTATCAGCTACTGTGTATCTGTGATGGTCTCATGCTTTAACAGGATGGGACGGATGGCATCCTTTTGTAGTCACTTTTCTTATTCTTACATGGCAGGATTGAAGACGTTCAAAAGTACGGTAACAATGGTCAAAATTTCTTTGTCCTGAGAAACTCAGAATATTTTGAAGTTGTGCATTTTTTCCTCTTTTTTTTTTTTTTCAGTCTGTTATCAAAGATGCTTTTTAGCACCACCAGAGTTGGTAGGAATTGAAGTTCTTTGCAAATTAGTCCAGCTGTGGTAATCTTTGCTGTATTACTATAAATAACAAAACATTATTTGTTATTTTTATGAATAACTGTTTGACATCATTGTAAGGTAAAGGCTTATATTTAAATACAACATACATATACCTCAAAGGATACTTATTAATATACGTAATAATATCAGCTTTCTGACAGACAAATAACTTTTCATGTATGTAGGACTAGGAATTACAAGGAACTTCTGTGAAGTGCTTCCTGTCTATAAATATTTGTGAAACCCTGCCCAGCTATATATAGTAAGGAAGGCTGGAGGCTGAAGATTTGATCTTAGAAGACACTAGTTTCAGTGGGGATGGTACTAGAATTCCACAGCAAGTGAGGTACCAATCGGGTATGCTTTTTATAGATGAGTATTTGGCTGTGATGATAGAGACAGATTATTAAATTAATTAAAATTAAATTAAATTAATTAATTTAATTTTCTGTTTCCGGCTCAAGTTTTTCTGTGCGTCGTCTCCATGATATTTGATCGTTTCCTTACAAGTGGTGGTTCCTGGAGTCAGATCTTTTGTTTCTTTTTTTGACCCTCCTTTTTAAAAAATAAAAGCCTTCATAATTATGCAGAAAAAAATAAAAAATGTCCCAAACGTTACTTCAAAACCCCAATTTTTCTTTTGCCTACTTCCTCATTTTTTGAAGGAGTGACCTGATTAGGATTTTTTCAATTTCTTGGTAATAATGTCTACAAGATAATTCTGGGGCTGCTTTGGAAGCCAGTTCTCTGCTACAGTAGTCAGCATTAATACAGATGCATGAAATTCCTAGTATGTAACATTGCCCTTTTAATGTTCGATTGAGAGTGTAAAATAGCTTTTAAACTCACTGGGGCGGGAAGTGCATATAAAGTAGAGTATCCAGCTGCCAGCAGGTTTACAGACACAGAATCATTTAATGAACTTGAGAAAAGTGGCTGCAAATGAAGAAAGTACATGTAAAGTTTAAGCTGTGATATGCTCTGTGGTGCCATTTTACTAGAATAATCAAGTAGTAGCTTTCAACATTTTTCTTTTTTTTTTTTTTTAAGAGCTCTTTCCTCTAGGAATTAAACCCCAAGTTCTGTTAGATAAGCTCAAACTTAATATGAAAGCACCATGAATAAGGCATTCTTGTCAGCTATGTTATGTTGAATTCCAGTGTAGTTATGGTAAGTAGAAACTGTTGTTAGAATAAGTCCTCTGAATAATAATTCTAACTGTAGACTTAAGAAGATTCACTTCTGCTGGTAGGCCAATTTAAAAAAATATTTGACATGCGCAAAAGGCTTTTTAAGGAGCCGTAAGGCTAAAAAATTACGTAGTCCCCGATTAGGATGTTCTATAATCCGTGTTCTCTGGGCAGCCTCAATAGCGAAGCGGATGCCACCCGAAGTAGTTATTCAGCGCAGCATGGCTGACTTCTGTGTACTCTTGTGCTACAAATATGACATGTATCTCTACAGACAGCAGAGTTCAGTGTATTGTGTGTGTTTTCACGGTGAAAAGTTTCAGGTCTAATGACTACGTGAAGTGGGTGAAAGCATAAGGAATGAATTACATTCCCAGGGCTCTTTCAAAAGAGCATGCAGGGAAATCCTTGTGTATGAAGTTAGACTCTCAGGTGTGAAACAGTGTGATTAGTGACTGCTTTTCTCAGAATCTGGCTTTACTTCTCCTGTCTTGCAATACTGGAAACTGGAAGAAAACTAGCATTTAGAAAGTTTGGATTTGAATAGGCCACAAGACCTGACAGCTTTGTTATCTGAGGCAACTGGGCTGGGGCAAGCAAAGGAAATGCCTTGACCAAGAGAAAGTTTGTGGTATAAGGTGGGTGAAAAAGTTGTGGGTTTTTTGATCTCAACTCAGAAGTTAGCCCAATTAGTTCATGTATTGGATAAAACCAAAAATAAGGCCATGGATGTTGAAAAACTTTGGATTGTTAACATGAGTAAGTTCTGAGGAGGGTAAGAGGAAGAGGCAGCTCATGAGGCAGAACCTTCACCAGCCATCACGCCCAACACTCCACAAAAAACCCGCACAGAAGCAGAGAGTGATAGGTTTATCTACAGGTTTTGTGTGGTGTTTATTTTTTTTTTTCCTGTGGAACTTAACATAAGCAACTGCATAAGAGTCCTCTTGTGGGGAAAATGGCAAACAGACCTGGAACCTGTGTATTGTACCCACTGTCCTTGTCTGCATGTCTAGACATACTTCAGGTATGGTTTTCCATTTCTATAGTCTTCTGTAGACTGTAGAAAAATGCAGATAAAGGCAAATTCATAACTGCATTTGAATCAGCTGGGCATGCTCACTCTTGGGATAATTTCCTCACTGTTTTTCTGCTTCTGCATTTTTGATAATTCAGTGGTTTATTTCAGTAGAAGTGTTTTGCTAATCTGATAGTTTATGAACTTTCTCACATAGCCATCAATGGGCCAACAGAAGGTGAATATGCAGCATAAATTAAAAATCTACTGCCATGTTATTACATTAGAGAAATTAAAAGTAATAGAAATAAATGTTTTCTTCTACAGATAATTAGTGCATAAACTACACAAGAGGCAAAATACTCATGTGAAAATAAGCACTATTACCAAGGGCAACAATACTGCTAAGCAGAGACTGTAGTAATGTGTGTCAAAAACACATTTTAATTTCAAATGTCTTTTAGGAAACATCAATATGTTGTTATTCTTTTGCCTACCCTACTGATGACATGACCTTTTGTAGTTCCCGTATAGAAGCCGAGAAGAAAACAGTTATTCAGGAATAGTAGGGTAGAAACGTTAAGGCTGAATGCAATTCTGAGCTATTGAATATATAAAAAAATTGTCCATACATCTTAGTTCTAATGGTAAACTAATCTCTGAGCCCATTCAGATGGACAGCCTGTTTCTCATTCCTTAACAGCTCTTACAAAAATAAACACTCCTTTTAATTTCTGTTTCTCAGTGTGCATTAAGTACCTTTAATTTTCGGTTAAATTTCTCTTTACGTAGCTGTTTTGAAAGATGAGCTATAACCATTTATAAAATGTAGTTAGAGAGACATTTAATTGCTGTATAAATAAATGCTTTTGAACATAAACACAAGAGTTGTCCATGGAGTCACTTGGTAGTGTGTGTTAACTGTAACACTAATTTACTGCTGACGAAGTGTAACTGGCTCAGAAGCGCAACCGGTACAAATTTAGCATAGCTTTAGAGATTGTTATAATCTGTCAGTGACTTGTAGCGAAGATGGTAACCTTAGGTTTGTTTTGTGTTGCTCTAGTCACATTGTTAACCCCATGTCAATGGTTCAAAATGTTGCACAGTGTCATGGTAAAATTTTGAAATGCCAGGTTTTAAAGTAAATGGTGTGAATGAGAAGAATAATTACTTGTATGAGCAGAGAAGATAAACCTTTATGAATGTCTTCAAGTCAAAAGCCTTATGAATTGCAGTTGCTGGGACAGGGCTGTGCTTCTTGAAGAGTTACCGTGTAGTAATTACTGACATTTAATACATGAAAGAATTAGGAAAGCCTAAAACCTGATGCATTTTGTGTCTCGCTTAGCTGATTTTTCTGTACCGTTTGATCTGTTTTTCTGTGCTCTTTGATTTGGCAAAGATAAGCGTGTGCGCGTACAAACACAACATCATTTAATTACAACTCCGAGTAAATGGTGAATGTGTGCATGTACATAAACACACACATGCTGTCCTCAGTGTCATTTAATTACCACCCAGAGCAAACAATATTTCTGTATCCTGGGGCACAAAAGGAATGTTTTCTTCTTTTTGGCTGTTTTAGGGGCAGCAGTCTAAGTATTTCTCTGAAAGATGTCGTTTCATACCTGACTACTGAATAGAACACAGAAATAGAATGGAAGTGACTGAAAATGAGAAATACATTACGCTTTCTTGACATTTAAATATTTTGCATTGTGTCATACTGTTTTGTGTGTCTTCCTTGCATCTTACTAATATGCTTGACATTTACATATACAGCATGATAATTAAAAATTTGATCTTGCTTAGATGCTATAGAAATATAGTGCCTGTTCATTGCATGTGGACACATACATTCGTATATGTTTGCCTAGATTTCTGTTTTTCTTACTTGCTTTGGGTTTTCATATTTTTCTTACAAAGGTATTAACAGTAAGAATAAAAGCCATCTAGCTCTTATAAACTGAAATTAGCAGAATGCCTTGGCTGCAGAAAATAATATTTAAAAATTTTAAAAACATTTTTTTCCCTAATGGCTTTCTTTTGTTTTCATAATGCTTATAACTGACTTCCTTTAAGAATTAATAGAAATTAAGCTGATATAAAGTGGTAGAAAGGCTGAATTTCACACTAATTCATGAAAGAAGTTTATGGCAGGCTTGTCTGTTTCCTAAGGTGTTACTTTTGTAAATGGTTTCAGTTGTTTATCTTAATATTTATCTTAAACTTAATTGGACATTGTATCTTTACAGCTGGTTGTAGAAAATCAAGCATGAACATATTTGATAAAATATTCTATCAGAAAAGTTATAAGTGACTTAAGAATTGAATATTTTTCTATCTTTGATATCAACTCCCCAGGAAGGAGAGAAAAACAAGCTGACAGCTCAACAGCTTACTAACAAGGCATCGTTATTTTATTTGTATCTATCCATTTATCTATTCACAATCAGGCTGCTGATTCAGCTTCAGCTGAATTCAAGTGAGTAAAGGGACCTCGATCAGTTTACCGGTAAATAGATATTTAATGTAGAGAACTAAAAATAAGATTAGAAAGTGATCACTAATTGGCATCCTGTTGGTTGGCTCAGCAAGAGACTACTGAGACAGAAATAATATTTATCCAGTGCCTGGGTACCACTGTAATAAAAATGAATAATGACTGAGCTGCTTTCTTATCCTTGGAAGTGGTCCTTCCACTTCTGGGTTGGAGACGTGTTTGTGTAATAACTGCCCTCCGGGGTATACCTCTTCTGTAAGTAAGTAATAGACTTCAAGCTGCATAACCTTTTATCCTTGCTGAAATATTAATTATTTTCAAGATTCCAAACTATGCACAAAGGAGTCAAAGTACAAATGCTAATTGTTGAGGAAGGGAGGAGACTGTAAGAGAAGACCTCAGAAGTCGCTATATAAAGCAAACTTCCTGCAATTTTAGTTATTTTTCTGTCTGTTTCTTAGCTATTTCCTTGATCTCTGCTTTTCTGTATGCCTAGGTGAGAGCTTTGATAGCATCAAAGACAGGGAATCATTTGCCCATTTTGTTTGCTTTCATGTTCATAGTGGCTGAACCAAATATTTTGCAAGAAACAAAACCAGAATTGAACTGAAGCGGCAATTACAGAATTGTTGGCAAAACAATGTATAAGGCTTTTCTTTTCAGCCTAAAATATTTGCCATCTCAATTAAGACTAGATGTTTCCCAGATTTTTTTATAATTAGGTGAATTTTGAAATGCAAACTTAAAATTATAATAGTATTTTAACATGAAACGTTAAATTGTCCAAAAAGAAATATTTCACTTCGATTTCAAAATGAGATGTTTTATATTCTGAAACGTTTGCTCTCATATTTTTTCCAGCTTAGCCTCTTCGTCAAATATGACTTCAAATAATAATTAGTTTTAGTCATGACCTCTTTCTCCTTTTCCTGCACTCCCTGGCTATCCCCAAGATACACTTAATTTTTCCTGTAGCTTGCTGGCTGTGTTATTACTGATCCCAGTGACTTCTGCAAAATGTTCATCTGCTAACTGAATGTCGTTTGGAGGAATGATATGCTCTTTACTGAGGTTTTCAATTGACTGCAGTTTGACTGACTTCTCAGGAAAACGCCGTCCATTTACTTCCCAAACGACTGCATGATAACTGATGTGGACAACCCCCTCCCTGAGCACGGAAAGTAGGAAAATCTCAGATGTCTATATTCATTTGTTCATATTCTAGTTCTCAAAATGGATTAAAAATCTAAAGCATATTTTATTTTTAGACTTGTTAAGAAATGCACACATACATAATTCAGAATGGACTAGAACCATGCTCTATGGCACTGGCTTTCGTCTAAAATAAATGTAGCTATTTCTCCAGCCAGGGCATTTCCCACCACCTGATTATTACAGTAGCTGTATGTGCTATTATATGATGAGTGTAGTAAAAGCACGTATGTTGCTTCTATCTGGTAAGTAGTCTAAAAGTTTTTCTTTGTTTTGCTGTAGTTCGTAGAAATTCTGCTGTTGCAGACTTGGATTAAAATTGTTTAAGTTTGGAAGAAATACTTGATGAAGAGTTGCTGAAATTAAATTTCAGGCAGGGAGATATCAGTGTAGAGGATGAGAAAACGTGCAATATAAAGCTGTTAGTCATACCTCACGTACAGCAGTGACTCTGTTGCTCAGTGGCATTTCCCGTCACTTGCTCTGAAGACTTCTGTGTATCTGTTAATCGTCATTCCTGGTTTAAATGCAAAATTTCTCTGCTTTGATCTCCTTCCTAGCTCTCCCGCAGCCCTGCCTAACATAGCTGTTAGGCAGGCTTTTCACAGGCCAAATATTATTTGTCAAAAACTCCAGAGAAAATGTCTGCCCACAAGTTTCTTATTTACATATTCTTCTGGGCATATTCCTGGCTTAAACGTGGCTTTTCTTTCTTTTCCTTCCATTAAAATCTGCTACAGAGCAATGAGCTCATCGCAGCACTTTTCCTCTCTCCATTTCTTCTGGAGAAGAATCGCCTGTGTAAATCACTGAAATGGCATCACTGATTGCCACAGTCTTGTAATATGGCTGGAACTCTAACAATGATTCATCTTTGGATCTGCTCAAGGTCTCTAAATATGAAAGAAAGGAGAAATAGTTTGAATTATATGGAGAGTTTTGCTCTGAATTCTCAACACAACTTGGAGTTCACAGACTAAGTATTGTAGCTGATCGATATTGTCTACCATGGTTTTTTTATCCAGCTATCCAATTAACTTTGTCTCCCAGTGGTGCACGGGAAAGTAAGACCGGAGTTTTGCTGGTACATTCAGACCCTGCAGGTATGTTTTACCAACATCCGAAAGAAAAAGGATTTTTTTGTGCAAATTTGAACCCTCACGAGGAGAACAGCAAGGGATAAATGACTTACCTAGGAGATTGAATCAGAATTTTCTCCAGTAAATGTTTTCCAAACACGTCTAAGCCTAACAGAGAGGAGGAACAACTACCAGCTCGCTCTGTCAGATAATCCACAAGATGTTCTGGTAAAATGCCTATATGATTACCTCTGTGTTGGAAGGTAATAACAAACTAAGAGAATGGGGAACTCCATTGCCATGAGGGCAGCGTAGCAGGGATTGTGTAATTTCCACAAACTTCGTAGTCATATGGGTGAAAACAGTAGCTGTCAGAAAAAAATTACTGACACAAGCGCGTGGTGGGTAGTGTCTGCTGAAACGACAGCCGCGTTCGCTCTAGTAAATGCTAATACAGTTCTAGTTTTATGTATTTTTTTGTATTGAAATAACCCTCTAATGTGCCACATATTTGGAAGTTAGTCTCCAAAACAGAGCACCTAAGAGACAGATTTAAAGACCTAAAATTCTTCTAAGAGCTATAATCAATGTCCTTTATTCTCCAAAAGTTTTTTAAAAAATGTAAATGTATTCCTCCATATTCCTCCGCCTGCTAACTGAAAAGAATCCAAACTTCCACTGCCAATAAAGGAGAGAGCAGGGAACTGGATCTGAGGCAAACAAAAATGTTTTGGTGAAATAGGATTAGTTCTTAAATCTCGAAAAAGCTTGTGGAGTCATGCAAAACAGAAAAGAGAGGTTTAGCCTGCATAGAAACAGAATCACATGAGTGCAATATCATTCAGACTTTCACTCATGTGACGTTTGGTTGTTGTTGGAGACAAATCTTTGAGAAAAGAAGTACAGTAGTTTTTATAGATAAGGAGCTCAATCCTTAGCTTTTTGCAGTACATGAAATACAATTATTGCAAATACTCTTCTAATTTGCCTGCATGTGTGTTTTCTTTGAACAGTGAGTTCTTTTTTATTTATTTAGGGGAACGTGTTTTGATTTGTGGGCTGTAACACCAGGTGCAGCACGTGTCAGTGCTGGAGTTTCACAAGTAGTTATAAGAGAATGACAAGGCATGGGGAAAATTGTTAAGACCTGCCACAGCGAAGACGTAGTTAAAAAAGTCAGATCCTGGGGATAGTGGCTAGAGAGAAAAAGATTTGTTTGTCTGTATATAGGAACTGCACAGTCCCTTCCTTCATTTTCTTGCAGACCTCTTTGAACGATTGTCCATATCCACAGCGCATATGAAGGTTAGAGTCGTCGTGGCCATGAGCACCTGCAGAGCGCTCCGTGTTTGTTATGCTCTGCACAGGAAAGCATGAAGGCTCTAGTATGCTTCCTGGGGCTCAGTTCTTCCACATTGCTTTGTCCTCCGAATGAGCGCTGTTTGCATTTGGACTGCAGGAATGTTTTGCATTAGCAGGTTGCTCGTTAGTTTTCTTAGTGTTTTTAAAAACCTGGGGCTTGCCTGGAATAAAGTTTACTGCTTCAGCTCATTTAAAGGAGGCATAAAAAAATTAACATTCTGTTTCCTGGGGTAACGCTGCATCTCCAGATTCCTCAACACATGACAGAGATAGTCAGTCGTGTTGGAACTGGACTAGAAACTGCATTCAAATACAGAAGTCTGAGGGAGTTCAAGTGGCAAATCCCCCAAGAAAAGGCTCCTTTAGAAAGAAAATTCTTCTGGTGCGGCCTGCACTGCCTCTTTGCTGGGGCCTGGGGCAGTTCTTGGAGGCACTCACGTTATGTACATGGTCAAAAATCAGATAAAATGCGGTGTCAGTGTTACAGGTGTCGGAACAATCATTTTGTTCCCTTAGCACTTCATTGCACTTGAACTTTTTCCAGCTAACCTGGCCACCTACACTGTGTGTGTAGGGTTTGTGTGCCGTGACTCATCCACCTCTTCAGCACCATTCTGAAAAAAGTCCCTCTACGTGAATTGAGCACAGTGCTTTGAGATCTTTCAGATGTGGTAGTTCTAAGTATGTTCTGCAGTGCACGCTCATCTCTTCTTCGGTCTCTTGTTTCTGTAATCTACAGAGAACTGAGCTATGGTAGGTATATTTTGCTCCCTTTGTGATCCTGGTTCAAAGTGTGAGTGACTAAAGAACATTCTGGTCAAAACATATCTCAGATTGGATTCATAACACAAAGGAAAAATGTGAGACTAATGAAAAAATGAAGTAAGGAGCGTTTGAAACTAATTTTAAATTGCCACATCGACATCACCATTGAGAGAAGGATGTTTGTAAGTTGCTGTGCCTGTTTTTTTGTAATTAAAATGTTGTTTCTTGCTATTAGTATACAGGAAACTATTCTTCTCGGCAACCCTTGTTCAATCCAGGAAAAAAGTAAAGCTCCCTAAATCACACTGTCCCATAAGCCAAATTATTTATTATCCCCAAGATGAAAAATGGTAATACTTGCCAGCGTCAAATGCTTCCTAGGTGTTCTTCCATAAGAGTCTGTCATACTTCTGGCAAGCGGGGAGGTGAGTCATAACGATTCCTTTCCTTTGCCTAATAGGTTATACTTGGCTTTTCAGTCCACTTCCGATTTGACACAAGTCCGCATTACAAAAAATACTCCCCGTGTGCCTTCTCCTGCACCCAAGACACAGTTTTCACTTGCACTGCCAAGGATACTTTTTATCCACACTCATGGACATGAAGGAAAAAATATTCTGATGGGAACGTGATTTTTTTTTTTTCCCTAGTGCATTGTACCATGTTCTGCTAAACTATGTGAAGCTCCTACATACAGCTTCTTGTGGTTTTCTAGTTATTCTTAATAATCTCTCTTGCCTTGCCTTTGTCTTTGATGCTAAGGTAGTATCAAAGCTCATTTAAAGGATGGATAGAAGGTTTTCTTTGGAAACACAATCCCAGCAGGCTTTCTACCAGAGGCAATGGAAGTTAATGGTCTTCTCTTCTGAAATCCAAGCTGGTTTCTGGGTGATTTTGAATGCAGTCAAGGGAAATTGACTTATCATTGCCTGATAGATTGTATTTCACTGATGTAACTTTTGTCAAATCTACTCCTTAAGAGAGATATTTTTGTTTCTATTTTTCAATAGAAACAAATTACAAATACAAAATAGATTGACTACAAAGTGGATTGAGGTGGTGTGGTTGAAGGGGAGAAAAATATGTTTTCTCTGGTTAATAATTCTTACAGAAAAGTAAGTCAGCTTAAAGGAAACCAGTGTTGCATTGTTAAATAAATGTGTGATTTAAATGAAGTAATGCCACCAGCTATAAATCACTTGGTGACTCTGCCTTGAACATTTTTCTCTTTGGGTAGACATGACTGACTTGTAAAAGCAGGAAAGGTTTATTTGCATTGATCCCATAGAACTGACCTCAGGCTAAGTGCCCTCAGCTTTGAGTTTAACAACATTTATTTAGTTGGATTCCAGATGATTGATGTGAAACTTTTTCATACCTTACAAATATTGAAGCTTTTCTACTCTTCATATGAAGAACAAGTGGGGCTGTAATCTTTTTTAAAATAGTGACAGCCAGCAGCTCCAGTCAAAATGCCAGTTCTTTTTCTCTTCTTTTTTTCTTTTTTTTTTTTTTTTTAAAGTGAAGAAGTAGCCTCATATTTCAAGCATGAGTTGCCCAATCTTGCCAACTCTGGAGACCAGCTCTGTCTCAGGAGTCCTCCAACACGGCCTCTGGGGTGGTGTACAGGGCAGTGGCACCAATTATTTTCAGCTCATCTTGGGCTGTGCACGTATACTGAAGGAGAAGGCACTCCAGGACACGTCTGTCCCCTTCCCTGGGCTTTTCCTTTCTCTCTCTGCCTCCCCTGCCTGCACTGCTGGCCGCAGGTGGATGCCAAACTTCAGAGACACAGGTGGAGGTGTTTGGCTGTGCAAGATTTCAAGCCTGAACAGTTGCTTCCTTGCTGCTCTGGAGGGAAGGCATGAGTCAAAATACGTCTAAGCTGGCCCTCAGCTGACAGCAGGACCAAGCTGTGCGCTCAACTGATCCTATTATTTGAAAATGGAGAACGCCAAAAAAAAAAGAAGTGTAATGAAGACGTTAAATAACAGTTGTTCTACTCAGCAACTTAAAATTTAAGCATGGCCAGCAATATGAGCAGAGGGCAAGAAAGCTGCGGGCAGAGATGCAACAGTGAAGTTGCATCTGAAATGGCTCTGAAATTGCTGCCATAGTGGCCTGGAACCAGGGGATGCTCTCTGGTATGTCCTTTCAGAGAGGAAACAGGACATGGTTAGAGAGCAACAAACATTTTCAGCCCCGTGTAGATGTCAGCTGGGGGCTCTGAGAGCCTGGAGGGGCCAGATCCTAAAGCAGAGAGTATCCATGTCTGTGGAAGATTTGCCTGTAGTTCCCCAGAATAGTAGTTTTAGTTATTTTAGCCTAGTGAGGAGAAACTAACCTGGTGAGCTGTTGAGGCTTATCAGATGAGTAATGGTGAGAACACAGATAAACAACTTTTTAAAAAACAGCATAAAAACATTGAGATACATGTCCTGACAAATGCTATGTAATGACTTGGAGCTCACTTCACTAATACATGAACAAATAGTTATTACCAGTTGTTTGTAGCTGACTTCTGAGGCAAGGAAGTGTCATGAAAATTCAAACCAGTCCAAATCAAAATGGTAAAAGAAGTTTTTTGTTTTTCACTGAATGATCTAGAACAGGAAAATGAAGCTTGTTGTTTTTTGCTCATTAGTGATTTAAATGAATCACAGCTGACTTGAGTTGGGTCAGAATTTCCCCCAGACTGCTTATCCCTCTCCCATTTGTTTCTCCAGTTTCCAGTGGTTCTCAGCAAGTGCTGGTATTAAAAAGGTATTGGCACGCAGCAAGGACCTAACGTGTTCTCGTGTAAACCCTAGCATTGTGGCTGCAGGAGCCTGCGTGCTGAACTTACCAGAGTATCATTTACAATGAAAAGAAACTAGAATTTGTAGGTGATAGTGGGCATTTAAAAAGAACTTGCGAATCTTTGAGCAATTTGAATGTTCTGGTTCAAAGCTGTGGAGAGGATGAAGGCAGGATGTGCAGAAGATGTCACCTCCTATTTCTCAAGGGAATGGAAAGACCAACGGTGAGGATGTAGGCCCAGTGAAATTGTTAAAAGTCTTGAGACTTACCTTTTTTAGTTGTTGTTTTGGTCTAGTCTCTGCTGTTCATGTCTAGCTCTCTCCTCTCTCTGCTTACAGTATGTTTTTGTGGGACTTTCACTGTCTTTCTCTGGCACTTTATGTTGTAATTTCAAACTGTTTACACAGTATATTCAATATGTTACTAGTCAGTGAATTTCAGCTAAGGAGATTAGTTGCTCTTATAGAACACTTGTGGACAATACTAATACTTGAGATTTACTGTATAAAATAAGGTTTAGGCTCCCTGGGTCGTGGGTGGTAAGCTGTAAATTTTTTTCTTTCTTAAGTGCTTGATTTTCTAATTTTCTCCAGATTGATGATTTCTGTTGGTTTGAGGCATATACAATCTAGAAGCGTTGGTTTTTTTATTTTTTGAAGTAACATTTTTCATTTTGGATAGTTATGGATTTCTCAAAAACCTCTAATCTTAGACCATTGCAGGTATTCTCTGGCACTTTTATTTATGTAAAGATTATTATTTAAATGGATACTGTGACAAAAGTGATATGTTGTTATTTTACAGTGTCTTTTAGCACATTATTGTAAACCAATTTAACCAAATATTTGCTTGAAAACCCTAAAGTGGCACATTATATTTCACTTCTGGCGTAAATGGGTATAATTTAATTTGAGTTAATAGCATGTCATTCATCTTAAAATTAGCCCACATTTCGCTGTGATAACTCAAGCTTGCCTGTTGATGTCATTTCTGGAAAGCAGAATGAATACTTCGGGAGTCTTGCTTGCAAAGAGCAAGAACAAAATAAAAGCCTTTTTCCCTCTTGCCTCCTTCCCCTCCTCTTACATGCTTTTTTTTTCTAGGTACCTCACTGCAACATGTAGGACATGGGTTTTCCACATACGCCTGCACTGTGTGCAAGCTGCCTTGCAGCTCTGAGAAAAGTTGATCTTGCTGTGGGGGAATATTAGTGTTAGAAAAGGCTGGGTTTGAATTGCTTTTATACTAAAAAAAGTGATCTTAATGACTATATTATTTTAATGCCTCAGCTTATTGTGCAATACCCTTAAAAACTTTGTCAAAAGCACACTTAATTTTCTGACTGAAGCTCTGTGTGCTAGTTATAACAGCCTTTTCTGGGATGTACTGGTATTTCTAGCTGCAAAAGCTGATGGTTCTAAAATATCTTGGTGAGTTTTGAAATCTGTTTCATGGAACTGTGACTATACACACGCATCGGCAAAGTTTCCCTTCAGAGGGGTTCCATCACCTCCTGCTTTTTGTTTTGCTGATTATATGCTTTAAATGAACTTTCTTTTTCAGTGTGGTGGACTGCAATGTATGTGTGATGCCTGATAGTAATAGCTTTATGGCAGCTGTAACGGCTGAAGGTTAAAGAGAAGAAAGATATGTTGGGAGAGGGAATAAATTTTATCAAAGCAGTTTAACTTGTAAATTTTAAGATATCGTGTGTGAGTGGGAAGGCAGAACTAAATAAAGCATACGGTTGGCCTTAAAAAAAAAAAAGAAAAAAGGCGCAGAGCAAAATCTAACTCTGGGGAGTGTAGTCTGTGAAATACTTCTTGCTTAGAATATCTTTTCTTATAGGAGTGAGGTAGAGTAAGAACGAAGATTAAAAACTCATTTGCGTAGCTTTGAAATCTCTTGTGCTTTTTAACTTTTATCCATAATATATATTTTTTTTAATTTCTATTTTGGACCAAATTCTAGTTATGTTGCAGTTTTACTTCTCTTAGAATTCGAGACAAAAAATTAGAAAGTGGCAGCTAAATGTTAAAGTGGATGTTAAAAAGCATCAAAGTGTCTTTTGTATGAGCTTCCAGTTCTTTGGTGCTAGACTTAGACACAACGAGTCAGAATTTTTGTTGAAGTTTGTGAATTTTGCTGGCTAGGGATGAAGATGAAGTACCAATTTTGCAGACTTAATGTGTAATTAGAGACTTTTTTCCCCCAGTGATCTTGCCAACATGGGAAATTCTAACGATGCTAATGCTACCATATATCAAGACACTGAATTTGCTACTTTTTCAGCATATTTTTATGGTGCCCGTTTAAGGTGTAGTGTGACCAGGAGAGAGTGAACAAGCATGTTCACACACATGCTAGGATATAAATGGTATTTAGCTCTGTGAATAGTTAATGCAATATTACTGTTATGTTTGCATGTTAGTACTTTTATCAACCATCGCTGCCTGTCTCTTACTGGACATAAACCAAAACGTATTTGAAGAGTTAAGATTTGTCTTGATCTCTAACCCTTCAGCACCACTGACTGTTTTACAGTAACCAAACCAGCTGTAGATTGAGTTCATTGCCAATGTGGGAGGTTGATTTCCATCCAGTTGTTAGTAAAAAACATTCATTGTTGGTAGGTATGCTCAGAGAGTGAGATAACGGCAGAACCAGTTGATACTATGGCATACAGCAAAGAAATTTTTTTGTGCTCATGTGCCCAGAACTATGTCACCAAACTTGTTTTTGCATTTGAGTTTGACAGATACCCTGGACACTCATCTCCTACCTGGAGACGCTGTGTGTTCAGCTGTCGCTCTTGCTCATGCCTAGGAATTGGTGTTGTTGCATGTAATGTTGCCGCTTGCTCTCGGGTGGGAGTACTGGGCTAGCTCAGCTCTTTTGCCGTTAGCCTCTCCTGCTGGAGCTAGCACCCGAAAATATGTCGATGCGCATCTAGGCAAATGTAAGCTGCTTCTGCTCATGCTGAAGCAGGATGGAAAGCAGTGTGGCACCAAGAGTGAGCCGAGATCATTAGCTCTCTACTGAACTATGCAGTAGTGCAGGTTTAATTTGTGTTGTAGCACAGGCAGTATAAACACGCATTTGATTACAAATTGTTATTTAGAGATGCTCAAAGTTGTTTGAAAAATTCTTTCTTTATAACAAAAAAGCCCTGACAACCCTAAGTGAGAGAGTGGTGCCACCCAACCAAGTGCTTACTTTGGCTCATTCGCTTAATAATGTCTGTTTTGTTTCCATCTGTTCTGTTTGTTTGCTCAGAGACTAAAGACATCCTCTTTCTGCAGTGGGAACCTAATAAATAAAAATTGTGTGCTTTTTTTTTTTCTTTTTTTGAGGTTTCAAGGACTTGGATATCTTACTTACACAGTGGTTCAAAATCCATGTTAGTGATATTCCAGTCTTGGCACTTCTCTGCTAACCATCACTTGTCAATGGTAAAATGAGTACATGTGCACCATGCTATCCCACTCCTGACTACATACGGCTGTTGAGTGCAAGTTTTTCATCCTTTTAACCTACAAATAGAAAATATGGGCTTCAGGTGCTGAACAGGTTTGTCCCTGAGCTTAGTAGCCAGGTTTTTCCGAGTTGTTAAGCTCTTCTCTTATTCAGCCAAATATCCTTTTTTTTAATATATATATGTGTGTGTGTATGAGTACTGACGTATATATCTCACTGTCCCTTCTCCATTTAATGGCATTTTCTCAAGAGCATATAGAAGTATAGAAAGCCTTTAGGTTCTAATGGGGCACTCACAAGGGGAGGGGGCAAACGCTTCCCTCATCCTTTGCCTTCAGTTCTGAATTATCTTCTACTGAAGATTGTATTCAGGCTTCAAATATTGAGCTGACATCTATTTAAGGTAGAAAGAATACTATTTTTGAGCTATTATTGTTAAAAGGGGTTTTAAAGATCCAGGACAAAAGACTGGATGTTAAACCTCCCTCTGCAGAGAATTAGTTCTGTCGCTGATAATGCGATCTGCTGAGGATAAATGAAGGCAAGACGTCCAGGCTGTCAGCAGCCTCTGATGCTGTTGACTGTGGAGATGTGTTGGTTTGAGGTTTTGTTTTTTTTTTTTTTAAACGCTGCCTGGGCCTGCAGCGCTGATCTGGCTCCTCTCAGATTTGCAGCAGGCACAGCCTTACTGCTCATGTCTGGAGGGCTGCGTTTGACTCGACACTGTTTGACTTACTGATCACAGGCCAAAGGCCCGGTGTTGTTGGTCCTGAAATGGGTTTGGTGGAGTCGGAGAGGGAATGGGGAACCCAGGTGTGCTCAACCCCCGCAGTTGGCCTATTTGTTGCTGCTCGTGGGGGAGCTCCAAATGGCGGCGGTGGGCCTTGGTGAGGGGATCTCCCCATTGCCTCCTGTGCGGCCCGTTAGGGCCCCCGTGAGGGTTCCAGGCCAGAGCCCTGACCCCCGTCTGAAGGCAGCAGGGCTGCTGCTTGTGGGTGACCCCAGGCGGAGACCGGGCACAACTCCTGCCCAGCGTGCTGTGTGCCACCCTCTCCGCGCTGCGCGGGCTGCGGCTGCCCCCCACGCTGTGCCTACAACAACGGTTATTATTTGGGTGACGGTCGCCCCCAGGGCACGCGCGGGGTGCGTTCGGGGCTGCCCGCCAGGGCGGCGGGTGCCTCTCCGCGGCGCGGCCGCCAGGGGGCGCCAGCGACACGGGCGGGCGGAGGTGTCGCCTCCCGCGCCGCGGCCGTGGGGGTGCTCCCGCGGCCTCCCGCGCTGGTGCCGCGGCGTGGCGGGCGTGTCTCCCTGTCCCGGCCCGTGGTGCGGGGACGTTACAGACCTAAGCCGTCGGTAAAGCCGCCAGCGCGGAACTGCGCGTTTAATGCGCTTGCTGTACGCACGTAGATGTGCAGCGTGCGTTGCAGGCGCTTTCCCGCGCAGCAGGCTTGCGGGTTCTTCCCCACGTTACAGCCGCGTCTGGGCTGATTTTGCCCCAAATCCTTTGCCGGTGGGGGCCCCCCCTCGGCAGGAGCCCGGCCCCGGGCGCGGCGGCAGCGAGGGGTTCGTGCCAATCCAGCGGGGCCCGGGTGGGGTGGCGGGAGTGAGGGCAGCTTTTAAAGGCAGCAAGGACCGAGTTAGAAATGTCAAGGTCCCTCCTGCCCTGTTTATAAATCTTTTTGGCACCATCTTAATAGTGTTTTGTGTTGGTAATCAAGTTCCCAGATACCTCGTTTTCATGGAGTGTAGTAAAGCACTTGGTGCTGAGCAAAGAGCTGCTTATTCCTTTTTTTTTTTTTTAAGAATGCAAAACCCAGAATGCTGTACCCGTTTGAAAACAAAATTTGCACTGCTCTGTGTTGCTGTTTATTTAACGCCATATGGAAGGAAGAAATTTGACCTTTCTGATTGTTACGTGGTCTCCTTGAAGCAATTCAAGTAACTGAGTAAACACACAAGGTTTCTTTTCCATAATCTCTGTTTTCTAACATAAAACTGCAAGTCAAAGCAGCTGATTATGTTAAATTCAATTACACCTTAATAGCTTTATGGAATCTTCTTTGCATTTCTTAAAATATTACACATTCAGAACACCTACTGAGAGGCGATGATGGCAGTGTTAACACCTGTGCCCTTTGCAGTAGTATTCCTGTCATCAAACTTAAACCAAATATTTTAAGTATATTTTTGTTTCTCAATGTTATTGATAAGGGTACATCACTATATTATTAATGCCTAACTAAAGTGGGGGGAAAATAACCACGAATAATGTTTTAATTTTTTAAATCTAAAATAACTATTCTTATTCAGAAAACTGTAGTGCTGAAACTAAACATCCTGCTGAGATAAAATAGTGAAAGTGTTTCTTATAGTGAGGGAGATTAGAATATATTAGCACTCAGCTTGGTCTGTTTCTGTAACCACTGCTGCTGTCCTGTTTCAAAATATCAGGCTCTCTGCTAACACATAATTTTTGTCATCTACCTCTGGTGTCTTGATTGTATATTGATGAGCGTAAACATTTTTTTATAATCTAGGCACTTTCCTGTTATATCCAACAATATAATTCCTGTAATGGGTTTACTCTGTGTAAACAAACGGGTGGGTAGCTGGAGAAAGGTGGAAAATTTTGAGGGTTTTTTGTTTCTTTTTTAAAGTTATAGACAGAGCTAAAGAAATAGCTTTTAGCTTTTGGACAGATATAGCAGTCCAAAATTTGAAGAGTTCATCTGAGGTTTTTGTGAACTCTCTTCAGAGCTCTTTTTAGAGGAGGCTATTTGGAATCTCTCTGGCTCTGGGAAGCATCTGAAACTGGGCATCCAAAGCACATACACGTATCCTGGCCTGTTTCAGAATATGATTGTTCTTTCCAATTTAGCTGTGATGCATCTGCTTTGGCACACTTAAATTGCTCCCTCATTATGTGACAATTAATATTTTTCTTGATGTTTATATACATATGTTAATATTTTCCTCAGTATTGTCAACCCCATATGCATATCGATGAAATGAAATTTCATGCTATTTAGCATTTTTAATGTAGCATAAATGTAGTTGTTTGAAGTTTAGGCACACTCTTCTCTTGCTTCCATCAGTACAGCTTCTGGTTTCACTGAAGGCTCTATCAGTAAAAATGAGATGGGAAGCTGCCCCCAAAAATGTGAGTTATGTAACAGGTAGAAATCCTTCTTGGCTATAAAATATTTATTCAGTGTTATGTAAGAAAACAGAAAAGCTTGGAGGTGGAGAAAGAAAACAAAAGAAAAAAATCTACTATGAGATTCGAATGGGAAACTGAAGCAAATAAAATCTGAGAAAATCAGTCTGGTAGAAATGGTCCATTTAAGGTTTCCTTCATGACTTCTTCACTAGTTGCCAAAGTTTTCAGGCTGAAGAGAGAAAACAAACATACTGGTTCTGAGCTTTCTGATGCACAGCTCTCGTATATTCTCGGACTTCAGGTACAGTAAGAAATGTCTTTCATTTCCCCCATAAAGCTTTTGTCATGTCATGTGAAGATCTAGTGAAGTTTTTTTCCAGGGAAGCGTGACTGAAAGCTCCCTGCCCTCCGTTTCACCATCTACCTGCCTGGCCTTGAGATTGTCAGAGGTACGTAGTGATGTTTGAATACCTGAAGAGAGTGCCTTCTCCCATGCCAATTAACGCTTCCAAAGAAGCACAATGTATGCTGTAAAGTAGACATTTTTAAAGTTGAGGTTATGAGGTGGAAGTTTTTCAGCCCGTGATTGAAGTCACACTGCTGTCTGCTTTCTGCGACTGGGCCAAGGCTTTCCTGATGGATGTAATGTTTTCTGGATGTTTCAGAGGAGGAAGTAACTTCTAAGTTTGCTTTCTCTCAAGATTGAAGACTTTGTACATAGGTGTCTCAGTGAATGTACCTCAGTTTCTCTGTGTTGTGTAGACAGCTGAAGAATATTGGCTTCAGCATTTGCAAAGTAGATGATGCAAGTTTGGTCTTTTTTTTTTTTAAATAAGAGGTTCATGCTATTTTTCTCCAATTTTAAAGCCTTGGTGGTTTTATGGACTCTTTAAAAAATCTATAGCATTGGGGGAGAAAAAGCCTGTAGTGGTTTTATTATTGCTTTTCCTTAATAGTTGCATTTACTCCTGCGAGAATTACAGTGGATGTACCTGTTAGCTTTGTAAACGATTGCTTTCAAATGTTTGGCCAGGAAAATAGGGATGAACTCAAGTGGATGGTATTCTGTTGTTTGAATTAACATATAAGCAAAGGATTCTCAGCAGGGAAAAGCTATGATTCTTTTACCTTGCTGTCAAAGCATATGATGATGAAAATGAACTTGTCACAAGCAAAGTTTGGTGAGAACTCATCTGCATGCAGAATAAATCCTGTAAGCGTGACATCTTCATTTAAAGATGTTTCTGACACGGCACAGAGAATTTGTCATGCAAATGAGATCCTCATTAGGGAGTAATATTTTTAGAATACCTTAAGCAAAAGGAAGCATGTTCTTCTAAAGGCTTTCTATACACACACAGAACAGTTTTCTACAACAGATCAGGCTGGACATGGTTGTATTAATGTGAGACAAATGTTTTCCCAGATCATCTCATTAGGTAATCTAAATTTGGAGTTCCTACATGATCCACCTTTCACAGAATGCTGTGCTTTAAAGGCTTAGGATTTAATGTCTAAAATTGAACCTACGTATGCAAGATAACAAGGGGCTGTTGCTTTGCTACAGTGCACGACTGGATATCCTTCCTAATCATTTTGTCAAAGAAGAAATACGGCTGTCTTACCTGCTTTTGAGTAGGGAAATACAGGAACTCAGTTACAGTGTGACATTTATGTAGGTGAGACAACAGCAGTATTTCTTGCAGGGAGAAGTGAGAACACTGACACTGTGTAATATTTAAGCCTCCAGTCTTAAAAGCATGTGATGAAGTTACGCATCGGTGGAGCTGAAATGGGTACATGGGTCTCGGTAGGTAAGACTGGAAACGTATGCTGCTGAATGGGCCTGGGTGGAAAAAATGCCTGCTTCTGAGCTGTGGTGAAAGAGGTCAGTTTTCTTCAGCTCTGGTTTTGCAGTCTTGCAGGGCAAAGTGACAGCTTTGTACAAGGCGACTCCAGCCTCCTTCCCCCTCTGCTGTATTCATGTGGGAGGGTGTGGAGCTCCACATGGCCCAAACATCCTGTCTTGACTCTCTGAAGAGGGAGTCTTGGGTTGGTGGCAATCGGCTGCAGGTTCTTCACAGGTGTATGCTTGCCTGTAAAGGTTGGCTAGGTTGAGTGGGGCTTTGCATTCATCTTAAATTGTGTTTCTGTTTGCTTGTTTTGTAATGGAGGTACTTTTGTAGGTAACTCCTGGTCAATTCCAGAAGTCAAGGAAGTTTTCTGTGTGTCAGCAGGAGGAGCTTTCACTGTGCTGATGATAGAAAAGACATGGTCTCCATGCAGTCCCCTGTGGTGTGAGAGGCAGAAGAGCATGAGGGGGTAAGAGGTTGCTCAGTGAACTACCCTACTCTACTGCAAGAACTAGAGAAGTCCTTTGCTTTGTATAGCATTCAAGCAGTGTTAAGGACAGAAATGATTAGATAGGAAAGGTGGTAGATAGAAATTAGGAATTTGGGTCACTGGATGGTAGGAGTGTTGAAGAGCAAATTAATTAGTACTCGCATCACAATGTTTGCTACTCTGGCTCCCTTTGCCGATAAGACCAAATAGGTATTGTTGGATAGAAGCAGTTTGTGTGAGCTTCCAAAGCTGTGAAGAGGATCAACTGATTAACATTAATGTGTAGCGTTGGTGTCATTCTCCTGGGAAACTGATAAAGTTTCAGGAGCTGAGATGATCTCTGGTACCTGTCAGCCTGACTATTGAAGCAACGAAGTGCGCGAGCCCTTCTGCTCTGTGGGTAATATGATTAATGTGGATGCTTCTGAAATGAAGTAATTGGAACTTTTGTCACCTTAGGTGGGTTTAGGTTCTATTATTCAGATACTTTGGGAGTTACCTGGAAGGCTTTTGAGGCAAAACTTGGAAAGTACCGTTCCTGGCCAGAGTGCCAGGTGAACATGTATTGTACCAATTCCATTCTTCATCCCTATCCATGTTGAGATGCAGTGCATTTATTTTCTTTTAACATGGATTCTGAAATTATTGAAGATTTGTAAGTCATTGGTTTTTATTGTAGTCATCTAAAAAAGCCAACTGTGAAACTTCTAGCTTAAATAATGTAATAGTTTCTTAATACTTTCATATTCTGTTTTGGAAGGTTTTAGGTTTGCTATAATATATATTAAAAAGATGAGTTTTGGGTTTGGGTGTGTGCTTTTACTAAGCAAAAGCAAAAACTCCTTACAGCTAGTTAGACGGCAAGGAAACAAATGCAGTTACTGTTCAAGAGTGTGACGTTCACTTTGAAATATACTGTGGAATCTGTGGTCCTTTTATAAATTGCACTCCCTCCATTCATCTGAGGAGCACTGCTAATGTTAAAGGCTGAATATTGCACTTTAGGGGACCTCTGCATGCAGGAAGGGAAACATCAGGTAGACTGGAGAATCTGGTGACACAGAGAAATAGGCAATAGAAATGGGGAGAGAATTGCATGAAATAGGCTTTGTGCTGTATGCAGAATAGGTTTCATCTGGTGTGTTTTTTGTTTTGTTCAGGGAAATGGAACTTCTCTACATGCTTTAAATAACCACATTTTTACAAGGAAATACCAGATTCCATCATTAAATCCCCTCATCAAAACCAAACCAAAACAAAAACCAAAATTAAGCTCCCAAACACCACCACCACCCCCAAGCAACGAAACAAAAGCCCCACCAGTGCCATGCCCCCCGAATCTGGTGAACTCCAGGCAAAATGAAGTAATAGTGATTGCAGTTGGCAGCAAATGGAAATGGGTATTTTATCATCATGCTAACTCTTTTCCAGTGGAGGAAAATACTGCATAGCACTTCATACAGGTCAAATTTATCATTGTTGAATTAAGTATACATATAATATATTTATATTTGAGAACCTACAGGTAAATAGGACATATGTGAACTGAGTAGCAATGCATATTCAGTCAAATGACAGCATTAATACAAAGCTGTATTCGTGATGAAGGTAGGAAAATGGGAGATGGGAACAGAAATGGGATATAAAAAGGTAGATAGAAAACAATAAGAAAGGAAACATGATATGCAGGCAGGTATTTGTGTATGTCTCTGAGAAAGAATACATCTCAATGTGGTGCTCTAAGACCATGTGCTACCTGAGTGCTGCTGTAGATTCTCATAATGGTTAATGAATGTACTTTACTAAAAAAGTTAGTGACTTTGGCAGTGGCCAAGCTTGTGTCTTTGAGAATATGATGGAAGAGATACAGAACAGTTGGGACCATAGGTGCTGCATTCCAGGCTACATTCCAGCTGGCAGGCACCTGACAACAACATTTTACCTACCTGCAGTGTTGACAAAGATAATTGCAGCATTTCTGAAGAGAAAAAAACAGTCCTATGGCAGTCAGCACAAAGGGGATTCCTTCCAGAGGCACCTCAGTACAGGTGGGCACCTATTTTGTGTGACACAGCTTGTCTTGTATAGGTTGGTGTTGTCACCTAGGGTCTGTTCAGGTCCTGCAGGGAGCAGCCAGAAGGGAGTGGATTCTTGAACATACCACAGAGAGTGTAACGGTTCTGCTTTCCAGAATTACAAAGGTATCCTTATTCCTCTTGCTTGTGGTCTAGGACATGAGGGCCTGCTAGAACATGTGCTGATGTCACCACTGTTACTTTAAATGAGTATCTTATGTTCAAGGCTCTGGTCACAGTCTTGACAGAATCTGCAAGGGCTAGCAGAAAGCTGCCTCCAGAAATGGTAAGCCTGTAGCTTGGATGCCTTGGAGAATATGGCACTATGGGGATTTACTGTTAAGATTTAGCTTCTGTGATTAATTTTCCTGAAAGGAAAAAAACCAAAAGCATACCTTTATCAAAGGAAAATTAAGAATGAATATGATTCTTCAGTAAGGAGCTATTTCTGTGAGGGTAATCAAATGTTCTGAGACATAGACGACTAAGACTGGTAGCCTTTCTGTAAAGGTTGTCTGAAGTCACGAGCTATGGCTGTCCAGATAGAAGTGTATTAATAACAAAGATCTTATCCTTCCAGTTCTGATACCACAGGGGACAGAACTGCTTCACTTACACAAGTGTAGCAGCAGGGTAATGACTGGGCATGTAAGAATACAAACTGATTTCAGACAGAATTTCTTCAAGGTGAATGACTGTCTCGGGGTTCAGGCTTGGTTCCAAACTGCTTTGTTTGTGATGTTGTACTTTGTTGATGCAGTACTCAGAATAAACAGCTTTTTGAGCTGTGAAGCAGAAGTGACAGAAGATGAATTTTGTTATGCAAGCACCTAACAGAGCAATAAGTACACAAGAAAGGCATCCTCTTGCCATCAACAGTTTTTTTTAGAGATAAGAAGTGGTGCTGGATACAACTAATTCAATAGCATGTGCAGCAGACTTCTAGATATGCGATATTTAATGAAAGGTTAGTGATTTTTAAAATTAATTAATCTCATAAAGTAATTTTTTTAAATTTAATTATTCAAATAGTATCTTCATCATGCCATAATTAATCATGATCACAAACCTTAATCTGTAAACACTACAGATGCATATACGCTTAGTAAACACTGGATTACCACAAAAATTTGCCCTGGGTACACTAGCATTTACAATTGGCTTCATACTTGCTGCTTAATGAGTGACAGAAAGTATAAACTGTTTTGAACAGGGACACTCAGGTGTATTTGATGAGAATTTAAACTTTCCCATAGCTGTTCATTCTTTAAATTCTGTTACTAAAACTAATCTGGGAAGCTGTATCTTTTTTTTAATATATCAGGACAGATTTCCCATGACCCTGACTATAAATAAAACAAGATTATTATTTCTGCAGGCTGATTCTTTTAGTACTCTGAGTATTTTCATGGATGTTTTCTTAAAATTAAAACAAATGAACAAAAAAAAGATTAATTAAACTTGTTTTTTTCCTTTGTCTTCACCCATTTGTGGTCTTTCTCTTAGCTAAATCTTACCCCTCCAACTGAAGCTGTGCTGACACAGCATAGCATTTTGGTTTTGATTGTTTGCTCTTTGGAAAAATTGGTGGTAAATATGAGGAAGGTTAAGAACTTGCAAAGTCATAAACGAAGATGTATGCAACTGCTTTTCATTTTACATTCAAAATCCAAGGTTGGCTATATGCCATATATAAGTGCTCAATTCCTATTTCTCCAAAAGTGAAAAAGCTGAACTGTGGCCCGTGTATTCATGGCGGGACACTCTGCTAAGTTGGCCACAGTTAAATTTGGACAAGGTTAAATGCAGGTAAAATGCAGTCTTAGGGAGGAGATATGTTTTATGTCATTTTCAGCAAAAAGGTTAGATTCTTATTTCCAGCAAGATACTGGAACTGGAAGAAAGAACTTCCTGGACTTGCTCAGAAATGATTTATACTTATGATCTGTTAGTCTGTAGATATAAACCTACAAGATGGATCTGTATGAGATGTCTGTCTTCCTCGATGGCTTTTGGGAGAAGGAAAAAGATCTTGTATTCTGAATGTGTTGATTCCTTAAAGGAAAACTGTAACACAGTGTGATTAGAATATTGTGTAGACTCATAAGTAATACAAATTCTTTAAAGAAAAAGTAAAATTGGAGAATACTAACAGCAGCAATATTATTTATGGATGCTATGATCCCCTTAAGCAAAGGACTTGGCTGGATTATTTTTTTTTTTTTTTTTTTTTTTTTTTTTTTTTTTTTTTGGTCTTCAAAGGTAAATAAGGCAGCCAAATGCTGGCAGCGTTTGGTGACAATTTGCAAAATCTGGTGACCTTGCTTGAAAGCTTTGAGCTGAAGATATTAAAGGCAAAAGTTTTAGATCCTCTACGTAAGTTTCATTGTTATGGATCAAGACAAACAAGACCTGAAGCATGTTGGAAGAGAACATAAATGGCATATGCATTTGAAAGAAGAGTTCCAAAACAGTATAGAATTATCTAAGGTAGTTTGAGAATGGGGTTCATGCTATCTAAACAGTTGTTATTTCTGTAAGCAATACAAAACATAGCTGTCATGTGAGGTAAATAAATGTGCATGTTCCACTTGTGCATGCTACAGCTGGGGGTGAGTACAGAACTAGGGCGAAGATGCCAGTACTTGACCATCGCCGCTCTGTCAGCGGAAGCTGAGACCTGTGTGTTGGTGTCAGTTGGGATGTGGGACTGAAAGGAATTACTTTTGCATGCAAGGCCAACCCCTTTGCTTGCAGGTAACCATATAACAGATTTCTGGCTGTAGAAATGTCTAGAGAAGGTCTGTTCCATGCCTTGTAGGGTACAAACACTTTTTGACATCTGGTGTGAAACTTGAGCTCTAGCAGATAAGCAAAAAGCTATAGCTGCAGTGGTTCACTGGAAGAAAAGGGGAAGGACTGAGGGCTTTGGTCATGTCCTTGGTGCCTACCAAGCTAGGACGTGTAACTACAATTGCACTTCACTAATGATGGAGATTGTGCATGCTGCTATGGAATATGGCAGACAAAGTGACCACATCATCCTTGACCAGCTGCCCTGCTGAGATGGCTTGGCCCAGCTAGGAGCAAAGCACTCGCGTAGCTTCTTGCTCGCTCCTTCCCCACTGTGGGATGGGGGAGTAAATAGGAAGAACAGGAGTTGGAAATCTCGTGGATCAAAATAAAGACAGACAAGGAGATCACTCACCAGCTACTGTTGTGGGCAAAACGGACTGAACTCAGGGAATCTAACTTAATTTTAAACATTTGATTACTGACTGGCAATCAAAGATGACAAGCATTGAAATGCCCAGGGAAAACATATTTCCTCCCCTCTGCCAGGTGCAACTTCACGACAGACACCTCTCCCCTTCCCTCATTGTCGCTGTGGGTTATACTCCCTCCCTCGGGTGAGGTGGGGGGGTGGTGCAGGAGGTTAGGTCAGGGTGTGGCAGTTTTTCTGCTGCTCCTTGTTCCTCACTCTTCCACAGCTCCTTCCTCCTTAATCATTTCCTCGGCTCTGGTGACCATCCACAGGCTGTAGTGCCTTCGGGCGTGTCGCCAGCTCCGCCATGGCGTCGTCCTCCCGTTCTCTGGTGTTTGCCGCCATTTCTTAAATGTGTTCTCACAGAGACGCCACGGGCTCCTCTGATTGGTTCAGGGGCACCACGGGCTCCCCCTGTTGGCTCAGCTTTGGCCCGCAGCAGGTCTGTTGTGGAACCGGCTGGAACCTGCTGAGGCTGGCACAGGGCAGCCCCAGCCTCCCCTCACAGAGGCCCCACTGCAGCCCCCTGCTGCCAAAACCTGGGAATCTACGCCCCATATACCTGGAAAAAGAAAACTTCCTGACTCCAGACTTGTTGCTGCGTTGCCCCTAAGCCTGTGAGCAGGGCTGCTGAGCATGGATGATGTGCGAAGTCAAGGCACGTGGATCTTGGGGAGCCGCCAGGCTGTCCTTTGGCAAGTAAGCAAATGGCTTCTTAGACTGATTACAGCTTCTGGTACCTTTTGCTGGGCACCAGCGATATAATGCATTCAGCCTGAAGGCTAAGCATTACATTCCAGCAAGGTCAGTAAGTCACAGCTATTGCTTGAGGAAGGCACTCTATTTGCATTGTATTGCTCTGCTGGAGAAATTAATTTTGAAACTGCTGGCAAATTGCTTTGCAAAGACTTCTTTGCAGAGATTGGGTGTATGGAAGGAACAGAATTAATGTAACTAGATCCTTGGTTCTTGGCAACATCTGCAACAAAATGTTGCAGGAGGATGAGGAAGCAACAGTATGGTTGGGATCTGCTTATTTACAGCAGTAAGCCCTGGAGATGGGAAACCAAATCAGTGAGCTTAGAGCAAACAAGAACAGTGCCAGTGCTTGTTTAGCCTGCATTAACACAAGAACCAGCAAAGATGCTTGCTTTCTCCCCACCCTGCTATCGTGTCCATGCCCAAGTAGCTAAGAAGGGGAAGAGCTAAAGGATTCCTTCCTCTCCCTCACCTTTTGTGGCAGGTGGGATGCAACTGGAGCAGCCTGAGCCTCTGGCCGTCTTCCTTGCCATGCACTGAGGTGCCAGCAGGGCAAGGAGAGCTGCCGGAGACACTGTGGCTTACCTTAGCCTGTTCCTGGGGCTGCAGAAAGTACCAGAAGTAGCTGTGAGGCAGGTGGTGCGCAGCCTGCAGAGCAATGTTCGCATTTCAGAATTCGGTAAAGAAAGTTTCAGTGTGAGAACCACAAGTTGTCTACAGATGACAATTTGGACATCCTTGTCATGCACTAATGAGCTGTTTGGGGCTTGTTATGTTTGCTGGCAAAGCATTTTTCTTGTTGGTTTCCTAGTCTGTAATCTGCTTAGTTTGTGTTTGATCGCACTAATTGCTTTCAAGTTGCATAATTTGTCAGTCATTTTGTGGCAGGTGCATAGTCAGTCAAATCTAAGAGGTAAGAATGTGTGGGAAAGTGACACTCCTCTGTTCAGCTTTGCCATTTCTTTTTAGGTCTTCTTGTTAAAATTAGAGGGAGGAAATTCCTTTGAAATCTGTTTCTCTTCATAGGTTTTGTGTTGCTAGGTGGTCCCCAGAAATATTTTCAACTCCACAGTTGAAGGAATAATTGTAACTATTTACTTTATTAATCTGATTTTTTTCCCCCTCTTCTGGAACAAGTAGTATTTCAAAGCTTTTTTTTGTTACTTAAGGTACTATAAATATTCCTGTGTTTTCTGGTTACAGTCTTGTGCTTGGACTTAAAGCTAGAACTTCTCTGCTAATGAAAATTGTGGGACCGATACCTTGTTGTTTTGGACACATCTTGTTATAGAGACCATGGCAATTATACTAAATATTCACTGCCTTAATCTATAGAAAATGCGCTTTCCTTTATGCTGCTAAAATTCTGAGGCTTAGAAGCGAAGCCCAGTGTGAAGGGAGAGGTGTCAGTGGCACAAAGCCACTTGCTTCTCTCCTTGAACCTTGTGTTGAAAGACCTTGCCAGAAGGAGGGAGGTTCCTCCATTGCCCCACGGATGTTAAAAGGTGTGGGTATGGTAATGTGGTGAATCCAGCTTTGCACCCCTGCCTCGTAACAGAGCTCTACTACTGAGAACAGTAGATTCATTGGTGATGGCTGGCAGTGTTTGGGTCACTGTGAATCTGAACACAATGCAGTAGGAATCATAGGAGAGATTAAAATTTTTCTCTTGGAAAAGATAGTAAGGGCTATAAAAAGAGAAACAGGAAAAAAAAGAGCAAACTTGCAGTAGTCAGGGAATTTTAAAAAAAGGACAAAATAAAAAGTTTTGTTTGTTACCTTGGAACAGAGACAGTATGATTACTGTATGTACATAAAGCACAAAAGGAAAGAATTTAGAAATTTCTATTTATCTAAATTTCTATAATTTGACTAGACATCTTCTGGTGCTCACTTTAATAAGATTTTCTATGTTTGGATGTAGATGTTTGTATATCAAGGTCAGAAAGCTTGAGGTGCTACAGCCTTGTAGGTTCTAGAGGAAAATAACTCATAGCAATCCTGAACGTGACCTCAAATGTAAACACAAAATAAAATAATCCCTGGGATCTACAGACTTAATATAGAATGCATAAGATTTCCAAAGGTTTCTAAAATGATAGAGCATATTGTTTGTATCTTAATTTTTAAGAGGATTCATAGATTTATATTTTTCTTAACAGTTATTCTGCTTTGTTATTCTAAGATTTGGTTGAGTTCCAGTTTTAGAGCTGTCAGTGTTGTTTTTTAATTTGTTAGTGTGTCACCAGGTACATGGTGCACATCTTGCTAGATTTGGTTTTGATTCACCTGGTTATTTTTAATAATATTTTCTGTGATATTGGTTTGCAACAAAGATGATAACAAATAACTAGGTAACGGAAATAAAATGTTTTGTGTTTGTCACATCACCTCTGTTTTATTATGTTGATGGTTTTGTTTTCTTCCTATGTTCATTAAGTTAGCTTTTCTCCAAAAGAAAATAATTCAAACTGTAATTATAAAACACAATTTTCTTATGAAAATACACAGCTTGTTAAATATCAGTATATAGGATCTTGTGCAAACTTTGTAAGCAGTGTTCTGTAACAATTTTTTGATTTATTTCCTCTGAAGAGATTTTTTTTTTTCCATTAGCAAAAATGTAATCTATTTTCTCACTTTATTTTTGACTGCCGTGTTCATTTTCATCTATTACAAATATGTTCATTTGGAAAAAATAGTAATAATTAAAACATTATAACAGAAGCTGATTTTGGTGTTTTTTGGCTTGCTTTTTTTAAAGATCTGCTTTCTAATGTTGTTTGCCTTAGGCTAGAGAATTAGTTTTGTTATGATGGGGTGAAGGAGTCCTTTACTTAGGCTGTCATTCTGTTGAAAGAGGTTGTGAAGCAATAAAAGATAATAAGTTTGGAGCAAGAGGAAAATAAAAAATTGTGCTGTATCTCAGAGCTGCTTCCTTGTAAAGCTCTGTAATGTATAGTATCTATAACATGGTTTTAAAAACTTTTTTTGAGTTGATCAATTGAGTTTGAGATGAGTCCTTTGTTTCCATGGAAGAAACCACCATGCTTCAGTGAAGGGAATGGAAAGACTCATGGTCTTTTGTGATTATTCAGTAACATTGACAGATGACCACATGATAGGAGGTAAGAAAATGTCTTTCTCTGAAAGGCAGAGGGTTTTATAGGTAAAACATGCAATGACATGCATGATGCATTCTTTATCTTCTGTTGCTGTTAAAATGCTTGTGTCGTAACACTGTGTTCTGCTATGCGTCATGAAATCCTTTATTTCATTTTAGCTGAGAGTACCCGATAAAAACAAATTTCTTTCAATGAAGCCTGTCCTTGTTGACAAGTAGTACTTTTGATGTTCGAACCAACCAACCTGCAGATGCAATAGTTCTTCTTTTGTTATGTTACAGTAGACATGATTTTGTTGTTGTTTTAAATCACATATATAGGTTCACATCAGTTTGCAGTTCTTTTGTAATACTCACTTTTGATTGAGGCTCTTGATTTTATCCATTTTCTGAATTAGCCTTTTTTTCCAAAGAATTTTATGTTTTTTTCTTTTTCCGTTTAATCTCAGTGTTTAGAGAATTTTCAGAAATCATTAAAGCCTCCAACTCTATGAAATTTTAACAGATGTGATACTTGAGAGGCTCTGTAGCGGGGAGCGATCATTTACCAGGCAATACTTTTTAAGACCTCCATTATTATTCAGTAATTAAAAATTCACAGGAGTGAAAAAATACCTTTGTAAATATTTTATATCCCCCCTGGCCCCAAGAATTTTTAAGACAGTAATGCCTTTTATGTAAGACTGCTAGCGGCTATGGGATAATTTTCTGTGGACAATACTTGTGACAAGGTAGGCAGTATTTAAGCAAATGGCTTGGCATGTTGGGTTGTTTCAGAGGGCACACATGGTCATATTTTTTCAAGAATGAGGAAAGAAAGGGATACTTGTAGTAATGTGCATATTTTGCTTGCTGGGAAAGCTTTAGCATTGAGTGGAGTTAGGGACTGCTGCAAGAAAGTGCATAGCACTAACGTAAAATATAATTGATCAACATATTGCTAACTCTTTTTTGAGGTGTAAATGGCTGAAGTCCTGTGCATATTCTGCCTAATTTCCACTTTATCACTTCTACTTTCACCACAGAATATTGAATATGCTTGGGTTTTGGACATTTGAATAAAAATCTTCATCTTTTCCTTATGTTCTACTGCTAAGTTTTTCATATTTTTTGTGTATTCTTAAAAAGCTATTTTAACATAGATTCTTTTGGGAGGGTAAAGCTAGTGTATGTACTTTTGTGTTTGGTAAGTATTTAGCCATAGCGTTGTCAGTGGAAAGAAAATGCCAAAGTCAGCTGTGGTTTGAACACCTAGAACTCCAAATCACAAGCCAGGAAATTTCCAGCTGGTTTACTCTTAGTGTGTTGTGTCGCTGGAGAAGTTGGATCATCTTTCTTGTTTAGAGTTTTGCTAGTTCTAGCTTTAGCATCATCATTGTATTCCTTGTTGCTTTATTGATTTTGATACGGGGTTAAGTCTGTTCAGGACAGTACCAAATTCTGAACTGAATTCTCCTCTACTTGAGCTTGTGATATTAAAAAATAGTACTTGTTTAAAAAAAAAGATTTTTTTATATCACTGGGAAATACTATTAAACAAAAACCTCTTACTCTTGCAACTGAATGTAACACCATATGCAAATGTGAGACTTACATATAGTGCATCAATATTGAAATAAACTGGCTTTTTAAATTGGCAGAGAACATCTATCTACAGAACTCCAAATGATGTTTCCCCTTGCTTTGAAAAGATTATGTCAATTCTCTTGTTTTGTCCATGAGAGTTGACTCTAATTTGATAATTAATTTTTGGGCGTAAAATAAAGCTAGCAGGACCAAATATTGGGGGGCCTGAAAAAAAAAAAATCTGGGTTTTTTCCTCTTAGGTTTTGCTGTTTGACAAGGTCTTTCCTTCTGCTTACAGCCTTCTAGTCCAGTTTTGCCTTCTACTGTTGTCTTTCTACTATTAAAGAGTCTTCAGGTTTCTTCCCAGGTGATGTTTCTAAATTACAGCTATGCTAGTTTTTGACTGACTTGCAGTAATCACTATTGTAGTGCATAACACAAAATTTTTTATTTTCTGACCTCATGTCTTAGATTTTGACTGACTCATCTGCTTTTACTATTTCATGTAGAAAAAAACCATGTCTTCAGAATCTCCTGTAGAAAGCAACATGTGTATAAAAACCTTCTAAAAGTATACATGAAGTATAGCAAGTATGGCAAGACAATGGTTTAAAATCTTTCTTCATAAGACTCATTTGTAAAAACATTGAGGATAGAAAAGACTTCTTATGAATGGAAAAGACTGAAGAAGAGTGGACGTGTATGTTAGATCAATAGATACACCACCTCAACCCTTCTCTAAATCTAGTTATTCTGTTTATGAAGCGTAGTATAAGTTAAAAGATGAATGTGGGTGAATAATGCTCTATCAGATGTGAATAAGAAATGGTATTTTCAACAGTGAGTTGAAAGAGTAGTCCGGAGTAGTGAGATGGGGCAGAGTTTATAGTCACAGAACTATATTCAAAAATTCTGGTAGAATTTTAAGTATGATCTCGTAGGTTATTTCTCTCCTGTTTCCTTAGGAAAAAAATAATCTCTTGCAGCAGTGGAACAGCATGTGAAAGAATTGATTTGGTTTCGTCTCAGAGAAGAAAGCTTGTTGTATTGGCAATATATATATTTCAGCTCAACGGTTTCTTCTAGCAGTTTACTTCCTGGAATCGTCAAGTTTTAGTTGTAGTATGTTTTAGGGTTTGTAACTGAAACTTAAGATATTTGTGCTATATGGATGCTTATTTCTTTGTTACTAAATGTGCATGGATAAATACTTAGACATTTTTGGTTAATGCATGCTTTAGCTATTATTCTGTGTTTTAGTGAATGTTACATTTGCAGTTATCTCTCTGGCCTGTATGAACTGCAAAAATTGTAGATGAACCTGATGAAAATTGTTATGTTAGGGATCCTGTTTTTGTTTCGGAAAGTAGTATTCTAGTTTGGAGAGCAGCTGTGAGAGAAGCACTGTAAATGGCAGTTTAGTGAAACTTTGTCTTCCTTGTGTTCCACTGATGCTCTGGTTTTATTATTTCACCATATACTTAGTGGTTAAAGTGGCATGTATGTGTTAGCTCTCCATTTCTGAAAACGAATGTTAAAACGTTGAATGTTTTTTAAAAATGTACTTCATTCGCCTAAACATTCCAGGTGGCAAGAGATGTCTGAATCTCTCTTGATGTTCAAAGCAGCTTTCCTTTTCCTTGGATCAGAATGATAAAAACCCAAGTGTTTGTTTTTTTCTCTTACCGTTTAGGTCTATGGAGATTGGATCTCTGATATTTTGGATTTTCTCCTCAGATGGAATAGCAAGTACTGAGGGGAATGCATGATACTCATAATGCTATTACTGAGTAAGGAGGAAAACTATTTTAGAAAGCTGATGAGAAAAACTGATAGAAATTAAGTTATCACACACCATATAGAGAAAAGCTGGTCAATGAGGAGTGAAAATGGAGAAATACCTTTTAAAAAAAAAAAAGAAAATAAATTTGTTTAGATGTAATACCAGTGTTGTCAAATACTAAATGTTTTTTTTTCCAGGAGATCTTGCATCCTTGAGTAAATGAGTGGCAGAAGAATGCAAAATAAAAATTGAAATGTTTATAATGTTTTTGTGAATTTTGGCCTGGTATTTCTTTCCCTGTTAATGCCTCAAAGACTTCTAATAAACAAATTTAATGGTACCAGTAGTGTAGGGATTTTTAAATTGAGAGGGTTTTTTAACTGCTTTTGTTGGATCTACCTCAGCCAGAAAAGCTAATGCTAGCTGTTTTATGGGATTGTTTTTTGAAACTGTATAGGAAATGTAGGCAATGTGATTTTTTTATATATATATATATAGGCACATTATTCAGATGTATGAATTCAAATCATGAGGATTTTTTTTTTTTTAGTTGATTTCTTGGTAAAATAATTCTAGTAACTGCTGTGGGATGTGCTTTATAGTAAGGACTTCCTATTAGACCTTTGTATTGATGAGTGTAGAAAGCAATGTTTGCTCTGACAATGGATTTGTGTCTGTATGAAAGATGTACTGAATTGCCCTCATTGTGCTTCTCTTCCTCTGAACCTATTCATGTTTCAGATAATAAAAAAGGCATTGTGAGAGCCAAACACTTTCATGCCAACATAACAATATTTGAAGAAGATAATCAAAGCTGTTTGTTCTGCTTTACTGCTTTCACTTTGTCTGCAATTCAGGTCTTCATTATGAAGCAAGATGGTGTCTGAAATGTTGTCTGTAAAAGAGGTTTAAAAAAAAAAAGGCCAGAATAGGTCTGGGACTAAAGCACCAATGGAATTGTTTTCAACTATCTGGAATATTCTTGGGTGTGCAATGTGTTCTCTGTGTGTTCAGAGACTGTTTTGTGCCACTGCTAATCTCCCACAGAATATGGCTGTCATCTTTAAAAAAGAAACATACTGAAATCTTGCCATATGAATATGTCTTTTAATATATAAATAAAAAATACATATATATAAGTTTTGTTTTACTTGGACTTACACTTCATAGAAAACCTGAGATTTTTATCTTTCTTATTATAGTACTTTCATGTAAAATAATGATACCTTTGCTTTGTCTGTAAATCCAGAATTGTTACTTAAACAGTGCTGTAATAATGATTGGTGAAATCTTCTGCAGAGCACATTCACAAAAGTTGTTTATATGGCAAAAAGTGTAGAAGTGACAGTGAAATACTAAGAGAGAGCCTTTGCTAACAATACAACCATTTCTGGCATGTTCTTGGGGTTTTGGGTTTTTTTTGTGGGTTTTTCATGTTTGTTTGTTGTTGAACCTTCAGCCTTTCACTTAGCCCTCAAAATAATGCGTCATATGATAATTAAAGATACTAATAAAAAATGGTCAGAGCATTTTTTGAACAAGAAGGCAAATAAAGCATGTTTATAGGACACCCTTCTCTATCCTAACTTGAAAAGTTCTCTTTAATTCTGATGGGCTATGGAAAGAGAGAGGGGGAGGGAGGTGGGTTGGGGTTTTTTTTGGTTTGTGGTTGGGTTTTGGTTTTGTGGTGGTTTTTTTTCAGGCTTAAGATGCTAATTTTTCCAGGAAATGTAATGCAGCATGAGAGCTTTCATAATAAGAGGTACTTGTAGCCACTGACACTTAGAATAAAATTGTATTGAAATTGATTTGGCTTTTTAGACTTGAGTTGAAAGAGGGCCTTGTACTAATTGTACATAAGTCGGGATTATTTTGTGGGGAGGGGGCAAAAAACCCAACCAACCAAAAAAAAAACCAAACCCTAAACTGAACAACTTTAATACCCAACTGTAACCTGCCTTTAGAGCACATAGCTTTGCAGTTCCTGAAGCTGTGTTTAGAATGAATAATGATGATAATAGTAGTAAATTACTGTTTTATTTTTTTGAAGTCAACAGCTGAATTATTCTTGGAAATTATAAATTTTTTTTTTATCATGGACTTTTTAAGAAAGTGCCCTGCATGATTCAGTACATACTGAATTACAGGTTAACGATAACCTGAAAAAGCAGCTGAAGACATGCTTAGCATTGACTTGTCTCATATAATTAAATGCTTTGTTGGATTATAGACAAACTGTTCACCGTGATGTAGAACTGACCTTTTGCATGGCACAAATACAAATGAGTATGAAATACTCTTTATTTTGTATATTCTTGTGCTAACAGTCTTCTAATGCTTGTGTCTTTTGGGGATTTTGTGAAAGACTATAGTAGATCTCTGGAAAGCTGGAGAAATAATTTACGTTTTAGTAAATGCCAGTTAATATTTATGCTGTTAACATCTGTTACATTAATTTTAATTTCTAATCTCCCGCTGTCTTGAAAAGGAAAGTTATCAATAACTGTAGCTGAATTTGATTCTTAAACTTCACATTGGATGGGGTTGATGTTCACATGTAAATGGCTAAAGGCCACAAAGTAGTCTGGCTTAAAAACGACAGTCTGTTACAGGAACATTTTAAAACTTATTATGGTAATTACTTTTGTCCAAATTGTAATAGTGCTTTAGTGAAATAAAACTGGAGACCAGGGATGGGGGGGGGGAGAAGGATTTCTTTATTTGCTGCAAATGCTCCCTAAAATAGTCAAACATGTTGTAGTATCAAGATGAGACATTAGGCAGGGTAAGTCCATTGGAGATTTGAAGAGGGGCTTTGATGGTACTGGAGTATCTGCTGGACATTAACCAAAGGCCATATACAGTTATTCCCAAATGTGGTAATAAATTCCAATATAGTAGTTTCTTTTCAATATTTATTAATTACTTGTTCCAGATTTAACTAAACTAAATGGCAGTTTAAATATATTGTTTAAGGCGTGCCACATAATGTCTACTGAAAAGGCTGAGATGGCAGGTCAAAAAGGGAAAATAAATTAAAACTAAAGGGGGTGGTAATGATTTTTTTACTGTGAAAATGACTGTGCATTTGGCCACTGATTTTCCTGTGACATGATCATTATGGAAAAGTTGAACAGAATCTAAAAACTGTAACTTCTAGTTAGTTGGCATTTTAGTTCTTAATGAATCCAGTAACTGCGATTTTAATATAGATGTTTGAATGGAGTGTTTACTCAGCTTCTCAGGAGATGAATCATTATTTGAAACAAACTTTGTCCTTGTGCTTCGAAGTTTCATAAAGCACTTACTGATTATGGTCATTAAATCAAGATTATTTAAGTAGTTGGAAGGGTATGTTTTTCAATCACTTTAGATTGCTCTCATCTGAGAAGGTATAATGTTGATGAATGTGTAACTCATAGTATATCCTTTTTTTCAGATTTTAACATTACAGTTAATAAATGCTCATTTTTATTCTGTGATCAGTACTTGAGTAGTGTTCTTGAAATAGCAGGTTCACTAACTAGTAGATCATGATAGGTGCTCGAGAATTCCTTTGGTTTTGGAGTGCAGATGTGTTGAACTTTGAGCCTTTTACAGTACATAGCAGTGCAGTTGCCTAGTGCGTTTAACGCCCTAGACTCACTAACGCAGTGTCCAGCTGATTTTTTTTTAATCCTTGACTTTGTGTGAAATTGGAGTGCGCTGCAGCTGTGTCCTGGTGCTTGTGTTGCAGTGGTATAAATTACACACTGAAGCCTGGATTGTGAGAGAACTATATGTAGGAAAGGGAAGGAAGGACCAGAGATGTAAGGTAAAACCACCTGTGTTTGTATATCATGAGGATGGAGCGGGGAATAAAAACTGTGCAATATTGCATGCTGCTTAATCAAATCACACTGCAAACAGGAGGAACTGTATGAGGTTGGTTTGAAATTCCTTTCTAGAACTCATGGCTATATAGGTCAGAAAAAACTTTTCTCTCTGGCCCCAAATTAACCAATTTATTAGTATCAAGATCTAGAGTTAAAATTATACTTTAGTTAGGAGTTTTCCCCTAATCTAATTACTTCTAAAAAGAGAGAAAAACTAGGTGCAATTTGGAGTTTACTTTGCCAAAATGTTCACTGGAAGAACACTTAGATTTGGAGATGTAGTTATGATGTACTACAAGAATAAATATTAGACTAAACTTTGATGCTGAATTATTTATCTGCTACTGAAAGATGTTAGAAACAATAGGTTTAGTGAAACTATCAACTACATCTTAAGAAAATGAAGACGTTTTCTTGCATGCTTCTGAAATAAGGCTGAGAGAGAAATTGTACAGTCCAAAGATTTAGTATACAGTAGGGGGTCAGGAATGATAAGGTAAATTGAAAGGATTACATTTGTATGTTTGGAATGAGGAATAATGTATGCTGATCACTTCTGTTTGCTTTCTTTTTGTTTTATTTATCTTCTTCTATAATTTAACCTGTAATATGGACTAAGTACCAAAGAACAGCCAGTCTCCCCGTTATGTTTTCTTTCAGAATTTTGATGATACTTTCAGCCATTGCTCGTTCTCAAAATTATATAAACTGCAGACTTGACCTTTCCTAAGTAAATGCTTGTTTACATCCGTTGGATCATGTCTCTGTTTTCTTTTCCACGTAAGTCTTTAAGTCACCATATTTCTGACAAACCAGTAGGACTAGATTTTTAAGAGCTTTGTGTTGTTTGTGGTAACTAAAAAGCATGAGTTTATCAGTGCCATGTGATTGACAACAGTAATACAGATTATTTTCTTGGCGATAGATGAAATTCTGTCACACTCTCCTCCCCTGTTCCCTTTTAAAGGAGAACTATGTGGTTATTTGGAAAAGAGATCAACACTGTTTAACTTCCTGTGAAAATCTAGGCTACCTTTATTAGTGTTTATTAGGCTAATTGCTACTCTTCTGATTGGGTTGCAGGCCACTTGTGCTGTGACTTTAAGCTGAATTACCTCCTCCTCAAGGAAGAAGGTCTCTAGTCTGCTAGAGAAACTTACTCCTTTCAAGGTGTGTTAATTTTTCTTGAAATGACTTTGGGGAAACCTGAGAGTTCCTATGTGTTCTTAAAGGTTCTTAACTCACATGCTATTTTGAATGATACAATGTGATTTTTAATTTTTTTTTTTAATACAACATCATTAGATAATACCTTCCTTCTATCTTAATCTCTTTCCGTCAGATAATTAGATACACAAAGTGTGAGTTTTGAGCTTGTTTTGGTCTGATAGAACTATTTAATTTTTTTTTTTTAATCCTAAGTCATGAAGCATTGGGAAAAAATATAAATAATCACTGTTAGTTTGTTCCAGGAAACAAAAATGTTGTTAGTTTTACGTGGAAACTATTTATTTGTAGAACTATTGATAATTAGGTTTCTTAAATGACCACTCATAGAGGTGTTTGTATAGACTTTGGGGGTATAGAAGATGTGGATAGTTAGAGGTTTTAATAACACTACTAGCTGTCTGCTAGTTTAATTGAATTAACCTGCATCTCATACACTGAAAATGAGGTTTATGTTTCAGGAACTACTCAACTGTGGTTTAGATAATGAACTGAGCAACTGTAAAATAAGTAACTAAAAAAAAAAAAAAAAAAATCCTTTCATTCTGAGAAACCTGCAGTTCACATGTGTCAGACCAATGATGGTACACTTAGCGTAACTATGTAATATGTGAACAAAAAAATGTTCTTGGTTTAACAAGCAGCACTTACTTGAAAGGATCAAGTAGTCCATTTATTGGTTCTGGATAAATTCTGAGGTTTTGCTTTTGTAATAACAATAGGGGACCCTCCCCTCCCCCCTGCCACCTTCATTCTATTTTGTAAAAGAAAGAATATTATAACTGGCAATGTTACCAGCATTTCACATACCTAGAGCTGAGTGAGTTTGAGTGGTAGGAGCTGATAAGGGGCTCTGGAGGTATGCCAGCAAAAGATCTTTTTTCCTCCTCTCTCTCTGGTCTTTTTTTTTTTTCTTTTCCTTCCCCCATCTGCTGTAGCAGTGCTATCTCTGGGCTAGATAAAGGCCTTCCCCCACAGATCGATTATCTTCATCCCTGGAGAGAAGCAGCCAAATCCATTAATTATTCCCATTTCCTTTGCTAGGGAAAGCAAGTGCAGTAGTCAGAAAAGCAATCTATTTTACAATACATTTTTAATAAATTCATCCATCATATTATTTTAAGAGGTTATTTACTTAATGTTCCATTTATTTCTGACTGATCTGTTTAATGTTAGCTTCTTTTAAAACATTTATCAAAATATTCCTAGCACTATTAAGTGGATTTCCTTCTTTCCTTACCATGCACTTAGAACCACTTTGCGCTCATAGATGTGTGTTTGACATTACTGAACGTTGCTGTGATCATGCTACCACATTGGTAGGGATATACTGAGAGAATCTGGCACTAGTAGGTAAGACTTTTTAGAGTCTTACCTACTAAGTTAGGCAATCTTCTTTTATTGTTTTTGTTGTGGTTTTTTTTCTGAAACAGGAATTATTCATCGAGGTGAAGCGTTATATATAGAGAAATGTGGTTGGTTGCTTTGTTTTATTGTTTTAAATATGGAAGAAATAAACTAAGACCCATTTTCATTAAGGCTTTATAGATGTCTTACAATATTTTCTTTTAAAAAACCCATTTATTTACAACTACATTTTGATGTAGTCGGTTTTCCTGATATGCCTTTGCACTTGGATGAAAATATAAAATGCGCTACAGTTTTCAGCTAAATGGCTGAAATGTTCATCGCTGAAGCAAGGTTTCTATTTATTTCTGTCGAGAGGAAAAAATGTGGCTCTATCTGTTGTGATATGGTAATGTTGACCTTTTACTGACCATTGTATCAAACTTCTTTTCATGATCAAAATCGAAGCAAGCTTTGCAGCGACGGAATCTGCTACTTACGCTGAGAACCTTTAGCCTGCTGCCAACACTGCAGTCTAGGTGGAGGAGGTTGCAGAGTATCCATCTATTTAGCAATCTATAATATATATTTGTATACATATGCATGCCATTCAGTAGGAAAAAATAACTTCTGATTATTTTTTTTCCTCTAACAGATATTTTTGATTTATTCTGTTATAATTAAGCTTATCTATTGGACCATGTTAAGCCAAAAGATTGTTTGCGCTCTGAGACTTGACAGATGGCTGTGTGCAACCAGTGGCCGTATACTGTAGTAAGAAAGTAGGGGTAGAGGAATTAATTCCTTGTATTTCACCTTGTTTTATTTATTTAATTTAGTGGTGCTTTTAATACTTGTTTCTAAATAAGAATGAAGCATAAAATCAGTTTGGCCAACAAAAATTGCCTAGTGAGATTCTCTGCTTCTTGCTAAATTTTAAGAGATTATCAACTCATCCCCATGAAACACAATGCATTTCTATCCCTCTCCAAAAATGATACTTTGGAGATCTCTGAGAGCAACAGCTGGTAGCCCTCCACAAAATACAGTGAAAGTTGAATGTTAAATCCAAAATGGCAGTACGGAGTGCCACTGACTATTTCTTAATAGCAACAAAGTTAGTGACTAGTAATAACGTTGCTACTTTCCAGCTCATCTGTGAGGATGTGTTCTGACCCATCCCTAGAGTTTTGCGATGAAGCTACGGCTTGAGCAAAAGTAGCTAGAACGTTACCTTGGCTCTAGATGGTGCCTTGCAGCACTTTTGATTGACTTCTTATCAGCGAGTTTTAGGGAGATGAAGATGTTCCTAAAATACATGACAAGCTGGACTATGTCAACACTGCAACAGCTGCCAAGGTGTGGTAGTGTTTTTTTCTCCTAACTAGAGGCTGCATAGATTTTATGATTAGCCTTCATTCTGCATCCTTCTTTTTAAAAGTTGACATTATATACAGCAGTTTTCACATTTTGCCATGCAAACTGTAGTCCAGAAGTATTCAAGGCCACACTTACTCCTGTTGTGGTGAAAGCTGTACTGGAATTAAGATCGTCAACTTCAGAATGTTGGAAGTTTGCTGAGGTAGTATTAAGTGTTGTTATGGCTTTGTATTATTCTGATAACCTTTTGTAGAGGTAGGTGCCAAGAGAGGCATGTGTGTAATGCATATGTTCTTTTCCTGATATGTAGTAGAGAGTGGTTTACAATACCATGTAGAGGTTATGTAGTCTAACTGAACTGAGCAGGAACTTAAGTGTAGTGCTGTGTGGTGTTTAGTGAGTGTTTTCTGAAGGTTGAATACACCTAAAGATTGCTTTGCTTACTACTGTCTTGAGGGAATATTTTGAACAAGTTTCTGCTGCTTTTGTTTAAATGGATGGTACATACTGTACTGACTTCTGTGTTCAGCAAAAACAGGTGACGAGGAATGGCTCAGCTCATCCTGCCTACACAGCCATTCATTTTAATTAAAATTCAGCCAACTCTCTGCTTTCTGTATGATTTGTATAAATGACTGACTTTAATTTGACCTCCTGGAGTGTGAAGGGATTTCAGACTTCGCTTAAATGTTATAAGTTGCTGTCTTTCCTGGGGTGTATGGCGAGTGGGAACTGATGAACCATTTCTATTGGAGAAACACCTGTTTGAGCTCAAGCATAGAGCTAGGCGTGACAGGTCTCAGCTGCTTCTCCGTTACGCATAAAATGAAAATAATGGTAGATTTATTATAGTTATAAGGAGCTATCTGGCATGCAGACAGCCATTTATTATACCTATAATAATTGTAAGCCTGAACTTTGATATAAATTTAGCAAAATAGGCTCCTACTTAGATCCTCTGGAGCCTTGAAGCACATCAATTCTCAATACTTCTCCAGCCACTGCTTTCAGTGTGCAGCCCTTTACTGATTGATTCCGTGTAGATTGTAGTGACCTTGAGGATAGGAGGCAAGGGCTGAAGTGCTATGCTGGCTCTGCAAAGGCCAAGGAAGGGACTTCAGTTTAACTGAGACTCGGGGGAGATTGAGTGAGTGACGGAAAGAGAATGCCTTAAGAAATGTTCAGAGTTAGGATAAGTAGGATAACTGTGTTTATTAAGGACTTTACAGAGGTAATTCAGTGAGCCAGGACTGAATGGCCAACAGTCATTCAGCGCCAAGGCAGCTGAACATTTTTAAGTGCAGAGGCAGAGGTCAGAAGGAGTTCTATCTCCAGACTGTTGTGAAGCCTGTGAGTTACAAGTGGATATGCTGAGGAAACCACAGAGGTGGAGAAAAGACTGTCACTGATGGTTATTGAAAGGAGAAGGACACTAAAATAAAAACATCATTTCCTTCTTCTGGTAGAATATTGAATGGCTCATAAAGCTCATAAAATGAGAGTTAAAGGCTGCATCCCTATGTGAAAAGAAAGTGTCTTCTGTTTGTTAATGATTTCTTTTGCCTTTTGAGATGGTCCTGCCTTTGTCAGAAGGAAGACTAAAATTACAATCTGATTTCCATTTTAAAGGGAAAGATAAAGGGCATAGAAGCAAAATGAAACTCTTGGGAGCTTACTGAAGGTAAAGAAATGAAAAGCTGATTCCATTAAGAGTAATAAGTTGTGACCTTAGTCACCTAGAATCCAACCTGGTAGAAAAATACCAAATCTGGAAGGAAATTTTTTTTTCTTTCACAGAAGAGGTACTTTTTTAAAAAAGAGCCTTTTAGTTTTTGCTATCTATAAAGCTTGTAATTAAAAAAAAAAAATTTTTTTCTTTTTTAATTATTTCTTTCCTATCCAAGATTGAGCTAGGGAGGAAAAAAGGGAGAAGTTTTTCAGGTTGCTGTCTTTAGAAATAAGCAATTAGACTTGGCTTTCTCTAATCACAGAACAATAAGACTCATTGATTGCTGTCAAAATATGTACCACATCTATAATAAAGGTGAAAAGTACAGGCATGTGCTGCAGTTCAGATTACCTATATTAAGTCAGCTGAACAGAGTTAAATTTGGCAGTGAAACATGCTGAGACTTATCTAGGTGAAGTTTTGAGAAATCTTTCTCATACTGAAAGAAAACATAAAATTGTTGAGTACCAATGTAAAGACATGCAAATACCATAGAAACAAAAGAGTTCTAGGACACCACGTAGATGTTTGGGCACTTCAACATTAAGAAAACCTAGCTGTAGGAAAAGAACACAGGTCCAAATAGACACAACCATTTAATGCAACCATCTATAAATGCTTGATGTGGTCAGAGGCGAAAGTGGGGCCTTGTTAAGAGGACAGCAGTGAACCATAGGCTGAATGGATGTAATGGCAGCTAAGAGAGAACACAGCATGTACTGTTTCCTAACAGGAATGGTTATTTAGACAGATCAGGTCTCCTGAGTTAATTGGCAGAGATCTCCTTGAATTGTTTCCTTAAAATAAGAAAGATCAAAACATACAAGACTTGAAAATTTTCTCCCCCACACCTTTTCTGGCACTTGCTTACAAGAAGTTTGCTGTGAGGCACGCTAAATCTGAGCCAATGTGAGAAGACAGATTATGTAGGTAAGATGTGTGGTGCTGGAGATAGAGGAGATAGGGACTGCCTCTGCAAAATAATGAGTCATGATTAGTGAAATTCATCAGATAACATCAGTCTTCTGCCATCTCTGAATTTGATCGAATATTATCAACAAATCTAGTAAACATGTATGAGCATAAATGGTGAGAGAATGACAGGGGTGGTCTTGAGATAGCTCTGTAACCTGTTGGCCACAAGACATGATGCTTACTGTGCTTGACCTGACTTGCAGTTCTGATGGTCTGTAATGACATGGTATATACAGTTGCTTTGGAGGGAACTGCAGTGATGAAAGGAGGTTTCAGGTTTCCTAGTATGTGAAACAGTGCCTGCTTATTATCATCAAGCAAATGAGGAAAGCTTTTGAGAGCAACAGGTTCAAACAGATTGCATTTGTTTGCCCATGTGTGCTACTTGCCATATGCTGGAAAGAATTTTAATTGTGTAGTAATCTCTGCATTTTCAGTTAGATATGTTTGGTTTATACTTTTGTGTTCAAATAATTTACTTAAAGCTTACCAGACACTTGGGAAAACTATTTCATAAATAGTTGTTCTTATTGCTCTCTGGAGTGTACAGACATGTGCAGGAACATGTACCCTGGTTAAGTGTTAAATACAACACCTGTGCCATCACTACTAACTTGTAAGTGACCAAAAGACAGAGTGTGTTGACAAACATGAAGTCATCTAAGGTTTTTAATTCGTTTGAATGTTACAGAAAGTTCTTACCTGACTTCCTATTAGATTGTGAATGATGGCAAATTTAAAGGAGCCCGTGGTACAGTTGACAGTATTTCTTTTTAGTATTCACTGTGGTAGATGTACATGGAGACTGTTTTGGTGAAATAAGTAGGTATTTGGAATCTGGCAGCATTTTTCAAATATAGTTTGAGTCTTTAATTTCAAAGCAGTCAGAAATAGATACAGCATGTTTTTCTACATCCCTCTGATATTTATTCTTTGGTTTAATCAGGTAGAACTTTTCATATCCTAGGGATATCAAACCTGATGGATTGCTTTGTTTTGACTTGCTGAGCTGTAACTCCTCTCAGAGTGGTTCAGATTCAATGAGATGTAAATACCTTTTGGAATGGCACAGAGGAATGTCACTTCTGTGACCAGTTTGGTTTTCCTCTGGGTTTCTCCTTTGCACCTGGAATCTGAGTGACTACCTCCAGTCTGCACGATTTGCCTTGGTGAAAGTTCTTCAGTTTATCTTCCTTGACTGCTTAAAACCTAATTGCATAAATAGTTATGTATTAATTAAAAGCATCTAAAACAAATAGCTGCAAAACACACTATGTCAGATAAACTTATTTTCTTTGATCTTTTTTGAAAGGATTGTAAAAGACTGTTTTTTAAAATTATTTTTCTGTCTGCTTTTTTCACCCACTTCCTTACATTGAGAGAGATTTTAAAGAGCTGGCAAATTTCTGAGATTTTTTTCTTTATTTTAAACAAAATGAGGTTCAAATTCCTTTCTATAGAAAGTTTAACTTTTGTGTTATAATTCAGATGGGGTGTTTTTGGATACAGAGAATGCTGAAACCTCCTATTCATCAATATGAAAGAAAGTTTTTACAGATAAAAATGTATTCTGTGTACTGGCTTTACTTAGATATGAAGTGTTAATTGGAGATTGTAATTTGATCTACGTATTTATGATAGGCATTTAGGTACAGTGGTGATGAATGCTAAATAGCAAGTACACACATAATACTGATGTGAAGGCTTTTGACACTGTTCTCTGTTACATTTTCTTTTCACTGGTTTTTGAAATTACTTTTTTTCTGTAGAGCATCACTGAAGGCAGACTTGCTGTTACTGCGTATTAGTTGGAAAAAGCTCAGTGTTACTGGGATACTGGGGGAATTATTACCCGACATCTTAGATTTAACAGAATGAACAGTGATGGGGTTACAGGTGTTGGTAGTGATTTTTCTTCTGTGAGCAATAGAGAATGATGCATCTGACTAGAGGGAGGCTGCCAAGCACATAATTTATATATCTTTGCTTATATTTCCAGTTACACTGAAGAAAAAAGGTCTTTTCACCCAGATTGTGCCGTAGGGATTAATTTGTTTAATGTGTGCTTAGTTCAATAGTTCTAAAAACCTCATATTGTGATGTGCAAGATGCCCACCATTATAGCCCTCTTAACTGAGGACAATGCTGAATATAATATGTATGGAATTCTTTTACTGTGGTTCATTACAATAACCTATTTTGGGAGTGGTTTTCCTGCGTTTATGAAAAATCTATCATTTAACTAACTTCAGTGCTTGGCACTGTATTTTGCTCAGATTTCTTTAGTAGTGTCTTCTCTTTTTGTCCACTAACAAATTTTCTTAGCAAAATGCAAGAAAAGCGCCTGTAATCTTCCTCACTCTTTCCAAATATATATTCTAGTACATATACTATTTGGGATTTTATAATCTAAACTCAACCACTGATATCACCATCTGTGAATGTTACAGATGGCCTTACCAAAACAAACAAGAGATCATGGGAAACTCTTGTACTTTGAGATTCACTTGGTTCAATATTTATTTTCAGGAATCACCATGTGCACTTTTCAAGAAGAAAATGGAAAATCCTTAATTCGGATAGGATTATCCAAAAACTGTCAACTGAAAAGATAACTCACTTGGGGAGTAATTGGAATTAGGACTCTCTCTTAAAAAATGAAATACATTTTGGCTGTCAAACACTGTAATAAAACCATAAAAGTGAGGATTTATGGAATAACAGGTTCACTTCAATATGTGCTCTCTTGCTGTACTGACCAGCTACAGTGATTTAATCAGTTAGGTTTTAATCAGTTGGGTTAAATCAGAAGCTGCCAGACACAATTACAGATCAGCACTGGTGGAAAACTGGGTTAAAGTGCAGTAATTTCTATGTTTTTTGTCTCAAAAGTTGCATTTATGTGCATGATATCATGCCATGGGCCTATCCATACTAATAAACGTTTTTGTACATCTTGTAAAGCATCAAGTTACCTGCAGATGCACAACAGAGGCATAGTTTCTATTAAGTTTAATGGATTGTGACAGTTCCTATCCTCTTGTGTATGGAATGTCTATAAATTTATTTGTTTTACATGAGATTGTGAGCCCTTGTTATTTTAAGGCATCACAATCTCTGCCTACTCTATTACACACTCTGATAATATTATTCTTCTCACTTTTATTCTAAGATCTTTTTCTTTCTGGACAAAGACTGTAGAGGCCAGCAAAAGATGCTCACCAGGAAAAAGAAGCTATAAGAATATTTTCATATGTGTGTTATTAGTACAGCTATTAAATGTTTAATTTCCAGAGCTAGCATAAAATTAAAGAAGTTATGATTAAATAGGCTACTATGCATTTTTATTGTCTCTTACTGTTTTCTGTGCCTTCACCAAAGTTAATGCTATATATTAATGCAGTCAGTCATTTGTATGACAGGTCGTATCAAAAAGCAGAAAGACTTGTCTCGATAGTCTTATTACTCTTGTTTTATAAGCTGATAAATTATGCATTTAAAACTAGATTCTTCTTGGAAGTTAGAACTTTGCTTGCCTTTTATATGTTTTAGGAAACCAGTACTTGATCCACTAAACATTTTCCTACTTAAATTTCATAACATGTTTTGTGTTTTTGTTTAATGTTATGTACTGATTTCCTAAGATGATTTAGATGTGACTATAACTACTGCAGTTAATTAAGTAATTTGTCATCTCAAACTTACTTTTAAAATGGCGGGCATTGTGTTTACCCTCCTGGATACCAAAGCACTGTTCACATGTGCTTGAAAGAGATTGGTCCTTTTTCTGGCCTGCACAAACCATTGCCCAGTCCTTCCCCAGTTGGAACTAATTTGGTTGTAGGTTTATTCCTTCACTGAGTTTAAACCTGGTGGCTCCAAAACCTGTGTGCAGAGGGATGTGCTTGTATGCTTTCTTTTTTTTCCTCCTGGATGTAGAAAGGGGAAAACTTTCCTGTCTTTTCTTGCTACTGTTTTGTCAGATTCACCTTTCCCCTTTTGCTCTTTCTAGAACCCATTTCCCTTCACAAGGTCAATTCACATCTAGTGCCTGCTGAGACATGCAAACTGTGGTTTTTCATGAATATTTTTGGAGTTAGATGGTATTTGAACTGAAATATGTCAGGGTGAAAGTCCAGAAATATTTTATCAGGAAAATCATGAATGTAGAAGTTTTTTCCAGCTTTAAAATCACAGAATAGTTTGGGTTGGAAGGGACGTTTAAAGGTCATCTAGTCGAACCCTTTTCTGACAAGGATTAGAGTTGCAGGATTTAAATTGTGACAACCTTTTTTTGCCTATTGATTTTCATTGTACTTTTTCTGTCCTTATCAATGAAATTAGAGGGCTTTGCTGCTTTTCGTTTAGATAATTATTTCTGTTTCACAGATGGTAATTGCAAAGTGTCAAGTATTTGTTTGTGTCACATTTTCCTGTAGTGCCAGGCTTTGTGTGTAATTTGTATCTGTATAATTTGCACCTGATTCTTTGTTGCTGTCAGAATGTATGTAATCTGATCTGTGGCTTTCCCCTGCTCTTGCTTTAGCCTTCAGACTGCAGATCATTTGCTATCATTCACTTTGATTCACTGGGATCTGAAGAAATGTGCAGAATTAATACTGAAGACTATGGGGTACTTGTGTTCTATGAATGCAGTACCTTAAACAGGAAAACTGGAATCTAGCCTGAACTTGGCCAGTTCATGAGAAGAAAATGTTTACGTTGTAAGAAAAGAAGAATTTTTGCAATGTTATGGTCAAGTGAGAGGTGGTCTGTGATGTCAGTTTTCACTGACTACCAGAGTAAGTTTAATCATCTGAGCTAGTAATGCACTTGGACTGTGTAACTTGGTTTCTCCTAGACATCCGTGTCTGGATTTTTGGGAGGTGGATTTGGGAAAGTTTTCAGTGCTTAGATATGTCAAAATTAGGTTTTGAGTCTTTCATTTTTCTCCATCTTGTAGGTTCAAATCTCACTGATGCTCAACTTTCATTTACTTATTAAGTGAGTAAAGGTGTTAATACTTGGCTGCCTATCCTCAGGCATCAGATTATGTATTTAGGCACTGAAGGGGTAGCCCATTTTTCTGCAGTTTTCTGTGTCAGATTTGATCTGTTCATTTGAATATAATGGTGAAAATTGTGGCTTGCAATGACTGTGTATTTAAAAGTTGGTGTCCGTTTGTTGAGGCTCCCGTCATAACCATAAAGATCTGTTTTCTATTTGCTGTAGATTTCTTTTTTGCTCTGTTTGGACAGCCTATCTCATGATTCAGGACAAGAATTTTAACCTATATTTTATGTATAAACTGTATACAAAACCGTGCTTGTGCACAATAACCATATGAAAGAGAACCGTTGCGGACAGCATGGGAGTATCACATTTACTTAGCTTTAAATGCTGGAAGAAAGTATTTCTATCACCACCAAGGCTTAGCTACCGAGTAATGCAGGTGGAAGCAATTCAGCCGTTCACTGACCTTGGGGGGGTGATGGAAGGATGACATATTCTGGATTTGTATTTCCAACCCTTCTAGCTGAATTCACTGTGGAGTTCCACCTGTGATGTTGAAAAGGAAACCATAACATCACTGTTCCTGCTGTGAAGCTATCGGAATGATCTTAAAGTATTATAGTTTGTAGTCAATCATGTATTAGATGGTTTTTATCCTGAAAATCTGTTTAGAGGCATTTCTTTCTTTTCCTCTGTTTCTGACAGTCTAGAAGAGAAAGTCTTAAAATATTTTGTATACTTCTGGGAATTTCATGCAGTTGAAAATAATGGTTGATGGAAAAGAGCAAAGCTGCGAGACATACAACTTAATCCTTCCTTATGTTGAGTTACCTGCTTACCCAGTACAGGCTTGCCCTGTGGTCTTTGGGCTTACTAGACTAATCCTTCTTCCCAGATTTGTGTGTGGTGACTGTTGCTTGGGTTTGCATTTTCAGTATTTGTAGTGTCACAAAACAGACTGTGGCTTTTTCCATGGAATTTTCATGACGACCCCGGCCAGAATCTATTACTAATACAGAATATTGCTTTCTCACCTGCTGTGCAGAATGGACCATGGGCATTTAGAGCACCTGTGCTCAGCACCAGCTGCCAGGGCATCTGTATATAATTTATGGTTATGAATATGTATAAATCTTTTCATGAGTTAGAAACCAAGAACTCTTGATTTGCTCCATACCAGCATCTTTATGAGTATGCTGTGTTTTAAACTCCAAAATCAGCTTAAGCAAGCTGATTTTTCTCAGTAACAGCCTCTGGGCACGTATTGGCTAAAAACCAGCTCCCGTATCCACCCAGAAGGAACCAGGAAAAGGCATGTCTTTCTAGAGATTTTTATAGTAGCTGCCACAATGATATAGGCCATGGATTAATCCACAGGTATTTTTGGTTTTAATATTCTAGAGAAATACTGCATCTTTTTAAACCTTTTTACATCAGGAGGAATTTCATTCTATTTATATTATAAACTCATTGTTGATAATAAACAATGACTTTCCTTTTCCATAGAAATGCAACTGCACAGACTAAAATACTCTAGCAGATTTATAATGCTTTTGAAAAGAGATTTTCTTGTCTTACTATTCAGCATTTAGTAAGATAAGATTCCAGCAGTAAGACTGATTCCAAATCTGCAGTCATCCTTTTTGCCATTGCTTTTTACTGTGTAAGGAATGCATTATTAGCGTGCAGAAGTTTGAGTGCATTCCAGTAGATTTAAACAAAACACTGGCAAGGTAATGATTTTTTTAAATTGCACATTGTAAGAAGCCCTGAATTTCTGGTGATGTTATATTCATTGTATGTAAACTGAAAATAGTTAATGTGTAGCTAATTTTCATTCCTTATCAAAGAAGCCAGCAAAAAATAGCTTATCTATTCAAAACCTCTAAAGACAATTAGGGTCTGAAACTTGACCTAAATGATAAATGATTTCTTTTAATACATTTTCAAAAATTGAGGGGACCCTAGTATTTTAACTATTGCACAGGGACCAAAGCATGGAAAATCCACTTAAATACTGGAACTGACTTCCAGTTCTTTGGAACCAAATTAGTTTCTAAGTGGAGGTTGCTGTCTGAGATAGGTGGTGGTTTGTATGTAATATGGATTGAGTAGATGACATTGCACTACCATTGGTAGAAATGTTTGCCTTACGGTTAACCGATAATTTAAAAATAATGGTTTGAACTGTCTGGTTTTGATGAGTACAGATGGAATTCCAGCTTCATTCATAGCAACAGTTATGCTGTCTTTTCTTTTTTCCCTGAAAATGAGACTACAGTCTTTCTTACATTGGGGAAGATCTGAGAGAGAGTTAAGAAATCCATCATAATTTAAAAATATTCCATGTTATTTAGTAAATTATTTGTACCTAATGTATAAGTGATAGAGGGCTCTAGGCTCTAAATTCAGAAGTCAGATGCATGTGTGTAAAATGTGGGGAGGAAATAGACATCTCTGATTTTTTTTTTTTTTTTTTTTTTTTTCCTGATAAAAATTGTTTGAAGTGCCAAATGTTGCTTAAATAGCTACAGCTATATCCCACTGCTGGGAAAGTTTAGGTGGTGGTTCTATGGCATCTTGACAGATATGCTTATAGCTGCTTTTATAACTGTGTTGCAATGGTGCTCTTTCCTGAAACTTCTGCCTATTGGGCAGTTTATCTGAGCAGAGAATAGGGTCTGTGGTGTTAAAAGGTCTGTAAATACCATCTGCAGTATTTTAAGTTTTGGGTTTGTGTTTTTTTTCAAATAGAGAATAGCGATATGAGCAGGTGAAGAGAGACTATGAGTTGTTCTGACCCATCACGCTAAAGAATTCCAAACCTTACTGAACTTTGACAGTACTAACTTGATTAATTTGAATACCTAGGTCTTTGTATTTTCAGTTTGCAAGTAGGTCAAGACAAAGAAATTCTCTGTTGCTGTTGGCCATCAATAGCTTGTGTTAATCGTGAAATTTCTGTCTTGGTTTTATAAATTCAACATACTTCTAGAAAAACCTAAGTAACTGTGTGTTTTTCACATAGATTGCTGGGGACCTTTTGCTGTAGAGCCTAATGGGGAATTACTGCAGGATAGTGTGTTCAGTGAAAGAAATCATGTGTGTCAGCCTGCTGAAAAAAGAAACTGAAATTTCATATAGCCAGCATAGTGTAAATAGCCGTAAATGGTATGCCAAAAGGCAAAGTTAACCTATTAGAGACACTTAACTGACAGTGTGTTGTCCTGAGTTAAATAGTAATTTGCTTCAAAATTAAGTTCAACAGTTTTGGTTCTTTACAACCTGTTAACTGACTTTAGAAAACTGTTCTCCAATTAAAATGGATGGAGATGGTAATTGGGACTTCTCTCCATGACCACTTTCTGGTCAAACCAGAATGATTGCTATCTTTAGGCTTGTAAAGAAGGAGGTGTCTCTTTCTTCTAGTGCGTGAGAGAAAATAACAGATGATTTGGAGAAAGCTGAAGCATGTAATATATTTTCTTTTTTTTCTTAGCTTATCCAGAAGAGATCATCTGTGATCAGATGCTTTATGTATTTCAAAATAGTAATGCGTGCCTGAAGATAAGAACATGCTAGAAAATATTTAGGTAATTTAGATGAATTCAACTTGGTGAGGTCCAATGAAAATACTTTCTTTGCTATTTAAGGAATTCTTTGAAATAATGTATGATTTACTGCCATTTGACATGGAGAATTTGTTAGAAGGAAAAATTCCCAGAGAACTGGATGGTGTGTGTGGGTGGGAAGCAATATTGCTTTTCTTTGTAGGAGGGTAAAGAGGGCCTAACTGGTTATTTGGAAAGCTGTCAGGACAGGATTTCTAAAAAATGAGTTTGACAGTACACAGGGGACAGGATATTCATTAAATAACTGACAGGCTTTACTGAGAACCAACCTGCTTTACTGAGAACCAACCTACTTTACAGCTTTGAAAGGCTAGCTGGAATACTAGAAGAGGGGAAACACACAAATGTGGCTTTAGCAGGGCATTTGACATGGTCTAATATGACATTTTCATAAGAAAAATCAGATCTAGGTGAAATGACTGTGAAACAATTAAGCATTTTCAAGGGAACAGCCAGCTTAGAAGTCTATTCAGAATTACCAGTTACTATCTAATTGGAATGGATCATTCAAGAGTATGTTCTGGGTCCGATTCTTCGGTGTAATTTTTTTTTTTTAGTAACAGGTTGATGCTAGAATGGAAGAACACGTAAAACTCTTAGTGCTTCCAAGATAGATGGGGATGCAAGCATTTTACAGGACAGTACCGGAATTAAAATTGATGCTTACAAATAGGTGAAACTAATCAAAAGCATTGAAGAACAAATAAAAAGGAAACGTATGAATTACTAACAAAAATTAAAATCAAAAGTACAAACCTAAAATAAGAGATCATTTGGGTAGTAAGTTAGTAGGCAGAGAGGGAATTGGGGTTAGGGTAGGGTGTAGGATTATAGCAGACTATGAACATGACAACATGGTGGTGTCTTATAAATTTTTAAATTTGTAATATGCACCAGCTCTGAGCTTACTCATGAAGGCCCACTTAGCTAGCTTCAAATTTTGGGCATCTTCGCTCTAAAAAAAGCGGAGGAGAAAGGAAAGCAAAGGACAAATTGTGGACAGTACAGTGGATAAGGGAAAAATAAAATGCTTGGGGAAGGTGATCTGTGTGTGGGGAAAAAAACCCAACTGAAGGAATTGGAAGAGAAAACTATTAGCTGACAACATGACTCTTCAAATACAAGGTTTATGAAAAGAGGATGGTGATCAGTTGTTCCCTGTGATCCAAGAAGCATAGCGCAAAAAGCCATAATTGGATGAGTTTGCAGCAAAGATTTAAATGGGGTAGTGTTGGGGGGCGAGTTGAACTACACTTGAAGAGCTGAAGCACTGGAGTGGGCGGTCTGTGGAGGCTGTGTGAAGGATTGTAAATGGGACTGGAGGCACATCGTCAGGCACATTTTTTAAGTCTGCTATATTCTGCCCAAGCTGTGGGAAAGGACTCTGAGGTTCCTTCCAGCCTGTTGGCTTTTTCAGGTAAGCAACCCTCACTTCACAGTTCCTGTGTGGCCCCTTTAGCTCACACGGTCTTAGGGGAGGGATTTAAGTGAAAAGGAAGGCAATATTCCCTGATGAAGAGTATCCATCTGTTTCCCCAGTGTGAAAAGACTGGTCTCAACAAATATGGTCATCATCTTCCTTCTTGTAATGTCTAAGAAAATCTCAGGCATACTCTGAATTTTACCCATTGGTATCTAGAATGTTCCTTGCAGCTTTGTGAAGTGCTATTGCCTCCAAAAATTACTGTTTTCTTTTCAAAACTCAAAATGAGCTAACATGATGAGACAGCATATCCACATGAAGTTTTTTTGAGTATGTTCATAATGCTGAGTCTCTACTGCTGTAGTCCCTTTGTTGTGTGCATTGAAAGGTTGGAGGATTGAGTGCTGATATCATCTTAGCTTTAAATGGATTGTTTCCAGATATTAGAATGACCAAAGGTGGCTCTGCCACTTTCCTCTGATCTTCGGAGCTTGGGATTTAAGCACTAAATAACACTCAGACCCCTTCTGTCATCTAAAAGCTTAACAACGTTGCGTAACTTTTAAACTATATGCCTCAACTGCATAATTTTGAAGTCTAATTGTTTGAAGCTGTCAAAAGATGAAGATTTTATGATATCTGTTGGGGGAAGGGGAAGAGTATAATTATGTACCACTTAACAGAACCAAGAAAAATTACACAGCATCAAAGCAAACTGCAGTGCATTTTGGTTATGAAAATTAGTCTGAGTAATGAAAAATGCTTATATACTTTTTCAAAGAAAAGCAAGCTGAGGAATTACTTTTAATGTAAGTCTGTTCTTTTCAAATGAGGTCTGTTAACAACTTGTAACAACTTCACAAATCTTGGTTGGACTTGCTACGTTTCATTTGGTACTCTCCCTCATGCAAACTAGCAAAGCAAGTTTTTTCTGCTGCTTATTTCAGAAAGCTGCACAGTTCTGCTTGTGATCTGAGCATTTTTTATTTAATTTGCTCAGGAATGTTTAATCTAAATAAATATGCCATTCTTTCCATTAGCCTATGCTCATATATTTGTATGATCTGTGTTTAAGCAGCTGCTTAAATGACCGTTTGCTGCAATATACTAATAATGTCAAACAAAAATTAATTAGGCAGCCTAACAACCCAAAGTAAACTATTTATTTCAAGTTACCCTTATGTTTACTACTTTCACATTTAAAATCTCTCATGTGACTGTGACTTGGCCTTTTGCCTTTGCATGTTATGCTTTAGGACAAAGTGAAAAATCTATCTTTAGAGATCTTGTTAAATTAAGCATAATCGTGACTGTGTGCTTAATCTATAGCAAAGGAACATATGAAGAAAAAGTAGGAAAAGCAGAATGAGATAATGAACGTGTCACTGATATTTTGAGTTATTCTTAAGAATTTCAGTTTGGAGTGGTTGACAAATGCACTGATTGGTAAAATGTTAAGAAATAGCAAATTCTTATTTTGCGCTCAGCAAATGATATTAAAGACATACTTAAAATCTGAAGAAAATACACTAACTCTTCAGAAATGTACCCTTAATGTCAACAGGATTGACAGATATTTAATCTGAGATTCATTATAATTCTGTCAATATCTTTGCATTCCTGACAATTTTGAAGGCTGAACAGCAATGTGAGAACTGACCACTGACCTGCTGCTCCTGATGCTTTTGTAATAGCTGAAATAGTTCACAAATGATTCTTGTAGCAAGTCCTGGCAGACAGTGGTTTCTCAGGTTGTTTGCTTGCTCCGTGAAAGGGGACTGTAGCAAGGTGGTATCAAGTCTCTTCTCCCAAATAACAAGCAATAGGACAAGAGGAAATGGCCTCAAGTTGCGCCAGGGGAGGTTTAGATTGGATATTAGGAAAAATTTGTCCACTAAAGGGGTTGCCAAGCACTGGAACGGGCTGCCCAGGGAAGTGGTTGAGTCACCATGCCTGGAGGTATTTAAAAGATGTGTAGACGTGGTGCTTAGGGGACACGGTTTAGTGGTAGACTTGGCAGTGCTAGGTCAATGATTGGACTCAATGATCTGAAGGGTCTTTTCCGACTTAAACAATTCTGTGATTTGTGCTTCTGCATTATTTTCCCCAGTTTCTTCTGATATGTTTTGCATGCTAATACAGTTCCTCATCTCGGTGCTTCAGGACTCAATGTGGTTTGAACCAGGATGGAAGGAGAAGTAAACATATTCTGGCCTGACTAAAATAACTCTGTAAGTCTACAGAGGATTTATGTGAAGTAAGAAAAAACTGGTCTGACTGTGGAATTTTGAAGCACCCTATTCACAAGTCATTACTGAAGTATTTTCACTTCTAGTGAATGTGTGAAAGAGAATGGGGAGGGAGAAGGGTTTATGGATAAAATGTGAGATTGTATTGGCTTTGCTTGACAGACTGAAAGATTGGGTTGCGTCTGGAAACTAGAATGTGCCCTGATGCCTCCTATTTCTTTTTCTGGTCTCGAGAGATTTTACTGTGAGTTGAGGCAAAGGAAGAAAGAAAGGCACAAAGGCTGACCTAAAGGGATATGCAGAGATTTATGCTGACCTTGCTATGATCAGTTGTGATATGTAGTATAGTACCTATGTATGAGACATAGCAGAACTATTTTACAATTTACACTGTTTAAAAACAAAACAAATGCACTCTTCTAGCTTGGGCAGTAGTAGGAAAATTGACCTCTGCTACATAGTAGCAAAGTATTGTCCTTTAATATAGTACTAATAGCAGTGTTTTCTTCTGAACATAGATTTACAGGTATAGGATAGAAGTATTGGATCATGAGGTATTCTTTTCCTGTTTAGCTGCTGTTCTGCAAGTAGAATGGGAGATGAAGTACCTTCATTGCTGTATATGTTTTCATTAATTACTACTTGCATGTTTTTATTCTCTTTGGAGCGGAAATATCTTTGCTATAAGCAACGTTTTGAAGCACTAGTAAGGACTATGGAATCATTTTCTCAAATGCTATTTTCATGCATGATGCCATTAAGAGTATTATGTTGAGTATTGTTTAAAATTATTCTTGGTTAAATATACTTTCTATTCTGCATTTACTATAGAATTCCTCAAAACTAACCAGCAGGACTTAACAATGTAAGGAGTAATTGCTGCTATTTCTGATTTGTTTATTTTCTCATTATCATCTTGCAAAAACATGATGGTTGTGAAGATAATAAAGCTATTTGTTCAGTGATGGTGGTGGGATTATTAATCTGAAATTATTCCTGATATTTGAAATAGTTCTTAAAGTTACTTTTTTGTTTTAAATTGATCTGTTACTCATCATTATGGCTTTATATTTTATATATTCAACCCTCATTGTCTATTGAAGAGTTTTGGTTTTGGAGGAATTGTACTTGACTGTGTTTAGATGTGTCAGCATTTCCACTGGGAGGTAGTACTCGCTGCATTGAAATATTGAGACAGTTGTAGCCACATTGAGAAACAGTAACTGAAAGGGCTTCTAGAAGGTGAAACTTTTGCTTTGTTTCATGAACACAGGGGATGACTATAGGAAATAGCACATTTTACAAAGAGGTAAGGATGTATAGAAATCAAAGAGAGGAGGAGTTAGTGTTCATTTTATTGTAGTAATAACTAATGTTAATTAATGCCGTTGAAATACTTTGCAGATAGAATTCAGATTTCATATATAAAAAAAGGTAATTAACAACATCCTTGAAAAGAGGGTGTAGGGTGGAAAGGGATAGTTATGGGGGAATTTACTTGGTATCCTTGGAAGGAAGAAAATTAATATTTATGGTAAATACTAATTCTCTCTATTCCGTGATAGAATAGAGAACTTCTTAGTCCCAATAAGAAGCAGAATTGCAGCAGAAATCGTTCTCCAAAGATAGGCTTTCTGCGTGTGTTCCTGTGCTTTTTCTTAGTCATAGCTAAGATAACAGGCATATTTTTTCTGATAGTTACTGATTTTCAACACAGTGGGAAAGTTATGGGCAGGGGGAGTGAGTAGAAAGTTTGCTTTCTTGTTTTGAGAACATTGTTTCAAGACGTTCAGTCACAAATGGATTCTTTCTCCGTATGATACAGTATTCCTCAGGAATTTTACAGAGAATATAGATTAATGAGTGCAAGATAACTTAGTGAAGTGTGTGCCCTCAGGAAGAAGAGGGGATGTTGTACTTGCATATGTTGTGAAAAACATATGCAACTAAATTTAGCTTATGCTAGCAGATTCTACTTATTTTGAAGATTGTTTGTGGGATACTTCCAACCTTGTATGAAAAAGGGCATGGGAAGATTTTTTTACTTCTATTTGGGCCCTTGCATCTCCTTTTCTCTTTTCTCCCTCCCCCAAGGAAAAAAGCCTCCAAACAGAAGACAAATTATTTCTCTGCCTACACTTGTATCTTAGTAGTCTGATTTTAGCACCATGTCGTCATGCTGCAAGATTAATTGGCATATGCTAGTTTTTGTTTTTAGCCTCCTCCAGTTTTATACAGTGGCTAATGCTTCTCCCATGTATCTTAGATTTGACTGTGAAAGCTTAGCCTATTATCCAAAACAATTTCTTTCCTGTTTTTTCAAAATGCAGCAACATTAGAAACTGCTGTTTATTGTGTGCAATATATATTTTGTGTATTTGATACTGTTGGATGAGAAAAAAGGACTGATGACTTAATGTTTATCTGCTAGCACTTCAGAGTCTTTATTAAACCTTTTTGGTGGGTGTGCTGAGCTGCAAGTGCTGTGATTATAGTTCACAGAAACAGTGTTGAATTGACCTCTTTAGCTATTATTTTCAGAAATTGTATTTTTTTTTCTCCTCTATTATTGGTGAAGTTGAACACTAACGTAGGATGTATCATGAACCTTGCTTTGATTTAGCTGGAAAAGTAATGATTGCTTTCCCTTTTGAGGTAAAAAATAATACTGATATTATAATTGCATGTCACATCTGTAGCCAAAAAGAAATAATACTTGTACCCTGATGCTCTTCTGTATTTCAAAGTATATAATTTCTTCTCATAAAAGATACTTTCTCTCCCTGCATTTGCTTTGCATGTGGTATACTGCTGCCTTTCCATCTCAAGCTAAGCAAATACTTGTTAGTTGAAATAGATTTTAAGGATTCTAATTGTTTATGCTCTTCTTATGGAGTCAGTGACCAGAATATATTCAAATTCAGGGATTGCACCTTGGATTTCCAAGCAGTAAAATAAGGTTGTTTACTCACTGTTCTGAAGCTTTTCAAGATATTCAGAGAATTACCTTCTAACACTGCACTTCATAAAGCTTTTGGTATTTTGTCTTTGGCAGCATGTACCCTTAGGTGTTGAACACAAAGATTTTTGGCACGTAGATGCTAAAAGGTTTTGTATGACATGTTGTTTTAAGAAAGTCACTAATGAATGCTGAGTTGCCGTTTTTAGAGGTGACTATCCCAGCTGCTTTTAAAACTTGTCCCTTTGTCTTTGGAGTACCTTATTTTTCAACAGAACCACGGAAGGTTGAGTCAAGTTTGTTCAGAGCTGTATCCCCTGGAAACGTATTGGCAAGCATGATTTTTAGCGCTGCTGGTCTTAATCCTGTACATTCCTGACCACGGCAAGGCTAGGCGTTCAGTAAGCTTTATTCTACGCTGTACTTTCAGCCTTGAAAGTTTGTAAAGCCAAAGACCTCAAAAAGACAATATGAGAAATGAGGTTTTTTTTCTTTTTCTGTTTTGTAGATATAAACTTTAAAAGTCTCAAAAAGAGACTATTACCTAATAGGAAACTGTAGTTTCTGAAGTATCTTAAGAACCAATCTGCAATGTGAAAAATGTATGAAGTGACACAACTATTTTCAGCACCTAGGAGTATTTGGGGCATTTCTAGGAGTATTTGGGGCATTTTGTGCCGACAGTACATGTACAGAAAATTGGTGTGCCAATAAGCTTGTTTTAACTTGTTCCAATGACTGCTTCATTTAGGCTGAGGACCTCTTTATGACCATCCTTTACTCATAAGGGCAACGTTCTAAGACAAATTAAAAAGCTTCTAAAATAACGGTAAGTTATTCAGTAGATCTGTAGGGATGAAGAGGACACTTATGTTTTAAAACCCATACAAAGACTAATGGCTTCAGGCAGTCCTGTTGGCAGGAGGCACTCAAATGATTTTAATGACTTCTGTCCATGTAAAATGGATAGAATATGTTTTATGAGGGTCTAATTATTGCTTTTAAAACAAGAGTAATGTGACTGGACTCTGACTTACTAAAAGACCTAGATTTCATTTCAGTTTGGCCTGTCCCACACTGGGATGTGATTGCGTCTCCAGCTAAAACCTTGCTGCTTTTTCCAGGAAGGTGGACTAGGTATTTCAGTAATTCAGATCTAATTTCCTGCAGTAGGGCTCTGCAGAAAACTGAAACTAATTCCAGTCCTTAGGGAAGTCTCCAATGCAGAGCTGGATGCTTTTGGGAGATACTACAGTGTAACTGAGTGTTATTACTTTGTTGTATTTTATGATACTTACACTAGTATTTATGATGGTACTACCATAATATTATGACATGTTGTCTCAATAGCTCTGTGAAGTAGGGGAATCACTCCTGTCTACAAAGAGAAAATGAGTCATGCAATAACTTGAGAAATTGCTTGTGATCTATGGTAGATCTTGTGGAGCGGGATAGATAGTCATTACAATAGCATCTGAGAGTTGTGGGCCAGGACTGCTGCAGCGCTGGGGATATATACAACCATATAAGCAACACATTATATGACTATGAATGCAGCTGTCCTATTTATTTACTGTCTTAACCCATAAGCTAGTTTTATTCTCCATTAAATAAAAAATCGGATCAGTAAAAGGATTATTGTATTGCTTAAAATTCTGAGTTTGTGAAAGAAAATACTCAAAATAGTATTCTTTTCCTGAGATAGAATCTGTGTTTTACAACTGGGATGAAGTGAGCGGAGGAAGAATGTCTGTTCATAACTCATCTAAAAAGTTATTTAAGGTGATTGGGGGGTTTTTAGTTGGTTTTGTGTGGGTTTTTTGTTACTGAAGTTTTATTAAATGACTGAAAGTAAAAATAGCCCTATTGTTACTCCTTTCATGGAAAAACATTCCAGTTGTTTGAGTACCACCACCCTTCTTCATTTCTTCCTTATGCCAATAAGGAAGGCTCTGCCGAGGCTTTGAGAAAGCAGGGCCAGAGAGGAAGAAAGCAGGGAGCCCAGTTTGCTGGGGAATAAGCACTTACAATAGAATCTGTATAAAAAGCCAGTTCATAATGTTATTAAGTGTTTCCACCCCCTCACCCCCTTGAAACCATTATATCTTCACTGCTTGCAGCTGCTGCTCGAATGCTAGAGCATTCTCTAAAGGATGTTTTGTTGCAGGAAATGTGGTTTTCTGCCCATGGACAATTAATTTCTCAGTTTCAGTAAATATACGTTTCAGAGAGAAATGTCCATTTTTATAACTCTTTTCCTTGATATTTCAGGCCACCTTAGTTTTGGAAAAAGGAAAAGTTGAGAGGTCTTTTAAGGGTAGGAATGCCTTTGTTGCAAAATTGCTATGATGGTGTATCAGGGAGGGGCTTCTGGTTTGTGAGTAGAATCTAGAACTGGTTTTGCAGCAGGTTACTAAACTCCTTAGCACAATTCATGGCCGCTTGCTATGGTCATGAATCTTGGCCATTTCAAAAGAACTGCAGTTATATCAACATGCACTATGTTGTTTGATGGGAGGAATCAAATTATTGTTTTCAGTATCCTCAGTCAGATTTGGAACCTAGAGGTTCTAGACATTGAATTAATTTCAGATTATTACTGTTATATGCAAATTTGTTCTCTATGGTTCCACCATCATAATTTTATGTAAATTAGAGGGAAATTAGACCGAGTATCTGGAAAACTCTGTAAAATCCAATTTTCTATATGGGAAGATTTTCCTGAAAGTAAGCATTACTAGAAGCTTTAAATTAATGTAATACACTAACAAATCGCCTTATGGAGTTTCAGGGATAGCGTACGTCAGTTTTCTTCTTTGTTAGTACAAATAACTAAATGCAACTGTATTTCTGTTTTGTGTTGTTGCTTTGAGTTGTCTTATGGGAATGTCAATATTATGTATAAGATGAAAGTATAAAGGCTAGTCTAACTCATGCTTTAATAAATTATATCTGCTTGAACTGGGAGACCCATTTAATCCCTCCAGACAGAGTAAGCATCTTTGTTTTGAGATGCATTACAGTTTTGTGTATCAACAGTAGCTTCCAGTTAAGGTTAGCAATTCATGCTAGCCAGAATCAAGCCTAATCTTTTAAAATCCTTGTTCTACCGAACTGTTATGTGTCATAAGGGTTTATGGTCCACTTGACATCCCCTCCCTAATGGAAAAGCTGTTAGAGATTAAAGTAAATAGTTTGGGATAGGGTGGATTATGTTTTACTTCAAATAATTATTCACTCTTTTTATTTCCCTATGCTTCTGGTTCGGCAATATGTTAGAGGAGGCTGAGGAGGAGCAAGGAGAACATGTTTGGAGGTCATTCCATGAAGCTTGATTTATATAAAATGCACAATATGGAAACACCCTGCTGCCCTGAGCTTAGAAAATAATTGCTCTTTGGAGAGTGAATCAGTAGCTGAGCTGTTTTCATGGCTGCAAGGCTGTTAAGTGACCAGTCACCAGTGACAGCTCGACAGCAATACCTACATTGATTGCTCCTGCAAAAATTTTATCAATAGTATTAATGAAAGTAAATATTTTGTTTATGAAATTACTTAATTTCTTGCTGCAGCAAGGGATAATTATTGGAAGTAATTTCTTTGCAGTAGCACTTTCTTTAGCTGGAGCTTGGGTGGGGAATCTGAGCTTGTAAATTTTGTTTTAGAAATAATGTATTTTGACATGGCTCTGTTGTGTGGGTGTTGTGTGACATCAAAGCAAGAGAATCGGAGTACTTCTGTGCTGAGATGTCAGTAGGTCAGTGATAGTACATTTCTCTTAATCTTTTAATCATGAGGTAGCAAAAAAAGAGAATCTCATGTTTTTATGACTTGGAATATTGAATAGTTTCTCCTTGTCAAGAGCATTAACTTGCAATTCTGTCACTCCTTTTAAAATGTTTTATGTATTAAGAGTACTTTTTCTGTTCTGGGCTCCAGCACCCATTAACTTGCAGTTAGCTGTGAGTGTTCAGCGTATTTGGCAGTTTCAGGTTGGATACAGAAAAGGCACAGCACATGATCAGCGAGCATGGGTGAAAAATTTTGTTGGCTCTGGGTCATGTAAGAATTCAGCAATAGCTGCAGAGAAAGAATCCAGCTGGCCAGAATTGCATAACAAATTCATTCTTTTTATGGCTTTTAATTTGGTGGCAGGAATCGTGGAGACTTGTGACAAAACCATTTTTGGCTGAAAAATTTAAATTAATTGTAACCCAAAGTGTTTGTGTAAATGTATCCTTTTGAAATTCTAATGAAACAGACCATTGGAAACAGCTTGTTTCCTGCTAGCTCAGCTTTGGCTTGGCAGTTTTAGGCAGAGCTGCTATGACGATTGCTGTGATCCACAGACCCAGGAGGACTGTGGTCCTTCATTCTGAGATTTTAGAAGAGGGCCAGGGCTCCCTCTTTCACAATAAGACCTCACAAAGTCCGGGCTCTAGGCTTCTCTCTTTTTGCCCTGGCATGCTCAGTGCTTGCAGAAAGCCAGGTGTGTCCAGAAGCCCCACAAACCACTGCTGACTTTTAGAAAGCAAGCCTTCATTGTCATATTTGTCAAGAGTTATTTTGATTTCTTTTCCTCTGAGAAGTTTTGCCATATCTGTCTTCTGTTTTTTAGAATTCCTTACTGAATAAAATTCTCTGTTCCTACTTCTACAAATCCTGTCATAAATGAGGCAGGGAGCCTACAGGTGCTAGACAACCCTCAGAGCTGACTTAGCTGAGTTTTAAGTAGAGTAAAAAGTTGAAATAACCTATTATTCAGTCACATGTGCGGATCTGTTTTGGGTGGAGCAGGAGTGAGGCTGCCTGCGTAGGCTACTTGGAGTGATGCGAAGTGCACGTGCGTTAAATGGGCCAGAGTCGGTGGGCAGGTGACAGCTGTGTTCTTGGCAACGAATCACAGTGACGTTACCTTAACATTTGCAGACTGCATGACTTAAGTGTATAAAAGTAGCATTAATCCCAGTTATCCTAAATTAATTATTTTGCAAGTGGTTTAACTTCACGGATAGGTTCTAAAGGCATAGTTTAAGTATGCTCTTATGGACTAGGGTTGTCATGTGTCTAGCGAACAAGATTTTACCATATAGAAACTTGGTTTAGAGAAAGTAAAACCATTTGTATTTGTGCAGACACTCTTTTATCCTAGGCATGTTTCTGTAATTTTTTTGTATGTGTAAGCTATCCAAACTCTCACCTGCTTAGTGCATCCAGCACCTTCTGGTATTTTGACTTTATTTTACATCAGGTTAAGAGTAGCAGAGTAAGCTTCACTGCTCTGAAGATTTTATGTTGTCACTGGAAACATAAAAGTCCCAGCTGGAAAGTGCTTATTTAATAGTTTTAATTTGGATTACTTTAATAAAGAGACTGACAAGGGTAAAAGTGACCTGCTTTGACTAATGTGAGCAGCTGACAAAAATGATAGGTTTTATGAAAAGTTTTATGGTTAGATGAACACTTTTAAGTTCCTAGACATTTCAGTACTTTAGACATTAAGAGTTTTGGGGGTTTTTTTGGCATGTGAAGTGATTTATTTTATTTTTTACCTAGTGTGTAGCTTCATTTACATGAAAATATTGTATAGTATTACTTCATTCGGGTTTTGACATATGGAAACGGGTGCAAAAACACACAACGGCGCAGGAACCAAATACATATGCCTGGCTGTAGAATTCACATAGTGAAACTTTATATCGAGCACAATTATTGTTGATTTGAATAGAAATTGCAAAGCATACAGAGGTCTGTAGAGGTAAAGAGAGTTTAATATGTAGGCTTTAACTGCTTTTTAAAATTATATAGTGTTGTCAGTCTGTTATTTTCCTTCATAGTGCTTGTTGCAGAAGTCATAATTCTGTTTGTGATGGTGTTCTTTCAATATTTTACTAAGGGTTTTTTGTTCTTTATTTTGGCAAATTAGAGTTTACTAGTTTCTCCAAAGTGATCACAGAAATGCTCAAATATTAGACCTAGTTATGCATTTTGAAAAAGAGCAAAGAGTCTGATGAAAGTAAAAATTAATGTATCTTGAACATACTTCACTGGTACTTAGTTTGGAAATGCCTTTCCTGGTGAATCATCCTTTTTGTTGCTTTCATTTGGGTTAGGTATTTTGTTGTTGTTTAAAAGCCTTGCTGACTTTGGCTAAGTGAGCTTGAGAACAGTTTTAAAAATTAATTGATCTGTTTTGTAAAGAAAAGAATATGTTTTTTCTTTAAATGACAATGGATCTATTTTGTCTACCAATTACATATCAGTTTTAATTTCTGCCTGTAAAATTGAAAGTGTTACACATCTGTACTACAGATGTAGCATGGAGGTTTCAACCCATGGGAAAAAAGAATCAGAGATGGTAAGTCTATGAAGAACACTCATTAAACAGGTAGTTCCTCTAGGAACTTTTGGTATATAGTCTCTCTTAGAACTGCTTTTACTTGTACAATGTAGAGCATGTCTATACTTAGCAGGTGGATCTGCAGTTTCAGACGTGTGTAGCTTCCAAATGTCTTGTAAGAAAAGCATTAAATTTACAATAAGTGGAAACATCAAAGGCTTTTTCCTTTGAATTTTATTGTACTGTCTATATGATCTGATACTCTATATCAGTGGAACAGTTATGCTTGTTTAGAAAAACGGCTTTTTGTTGAGCTAGCTCTTTAGAATTTAATAATACTTAAACGTATATCAGTTCTGTAAAGTCAACTTCAACCCTTATGCCCTATTATTTTAAGTATGTCTCAAGGAACCTTGAGATGAAGTGAAAGTGGTGAATGCTCTTGGCTTTTTTTTAGTAGTATAATAAAGGCTTCCTCCTTCTTTAGAACTACTTAATTTTTGTGCTTTGCTATTTGCATAGCAAGTTGACTTAAACAAACAAATAAACCACAACCAACAAAGCAAACCCACTGCTTTTTATGGCAAAATAACCTTCAGCAGAAGTCCAAACAGTAATTTGTTATTGCTGAGGAAGGTGAATGCAGCTCTGTTCTTCTGAAGGAGGCTTCTGTGAGACCCTTAGAATGAGAGCAAAAAACCCCAGTTTTGCTTTCACAGTACTTTTTGTACTGTCCTATACCACTTTTTCTGTGGCGTTACTGAATATTTACAGCCACGTGGCTCCCTGTTCATAAATTGAAGACAACCCATGGGTTTGCCCTGTGGAGCAGTTTTCCAGGTTGTGCAGTAGCTTCCAGATCTATCTCATGCTTCACCACCTCCTCTGCCTGCTGGAATACCAGTCTCAGCTCTTGCTTCTGCAGATCATTTGCAAACCTTTTAAGCAGATAGAAGCTCATTTGGAAGAAAGGGGGACTCTGTGTGTGTGTGTGAAAAGCACAGTGTAAGTTTTCAACTTGCTTTGTTGAAACTAAAAAATTAGGATGTCAGAAGGGCCTATCTCATATTTGTTGTTTAATAGTCGCCATGGCAAAACCAAACAAACGTTTTCAGACAGCCTAATTGCTTGGTGTCTGTGAACAGCTGAGATTTTGACTACTGAGAGATTTGGCTTATATTACTATGCTGTTTCATTCTACTTTTCTACAATTTTTAAATTGTCACACAGCTCTGGAGGGGCCAGGGGCCACTTGGAATCAGCTCTGCAGGAAATAAGTAATTTAGCTCAGGTAAACCTTAAACTCCATGGCTTGGAGAAGATGCGGAACACCAGTTTTTATTTTGCATGGAGGATGCAATGATCTAGTAATCCGTGTTGCAGAGGAAGGCAACCATTTTTCCAAGGAACTGGGAAAAATAAGAAAGCTGAAAGACTGCAAGTTCACTTTCCCCCTACTCCTTCACTGGGACTGTCCTGCTCTGAAGATTTCTTTTCAAAAAACAGCTGTTTTTTGCCAGGCATTCTTTCTCCCAGACATTGTCATGACAGTCTATGTGAATGGCAAAATTTTCCTATTTTATGAACCCATTTGGATGCAATTATTATAGAGGTAGGAACAGACATCGTAGTATTTCTGATACAGAAGCACAGAATCTTTTGGCCTTTGACAGTTTCTGTCTCTCTCAAACACCAGGGATGTGTTTTTGTGGACACATGGCATTTTTGTGTTTTCAGTCTCTGTATTCCTTTGAATGTCAGTGGTTATAGACACTTCTTCATAACTTGGGCTTGAACTTGTTAACTCAGTCTGGTGATGCTTTAGATGTTTAATTTTTGCAGTACTATTTATTACAAATACACACAGATTGCCAAGCTCATCAAAATCAGGAATACTCTAAAAGATCTATCAGTATTTTCTGCTGTTGTTTAACTGAAGGGGCTTAGAGCCCTTGTAATTTGCTCCTGGTTAAGATGCCCCAGGAAAATACACAATTTCATTATGCAGGACCAAGTAGTTTCAAATTGCACCACAGATTATTTTTTTAAAGGTAAAAATCTGTAGGGCTCACTGGGATTACACAGTTTGTTAATTATTGAAACAATTTATTTTTTCTAAGTTAGTTTATTGAAACGGGGTAACATTTTATTACTTACTGTCTTCCGCTGTTTTGCTGAAAGAAATCTGTTTCCACATATTAGACGCTTCAAAAAAAATTACAGTGCTCTTATACTGTTTGTGAAACAGAGTATGGTTATTTTTTACTTGGTGCTAGGTTATCATGCAGTTATATTGCTACAGTTAACCTGGTATCGTCTTGTGTTCCTTCCTTGGTACATACAAATGACACAAGTAAAGGAGAATTCAGTTATGCACAATGCTGAAGCTTTTGTATGTTAATTGATGTTTTATATGGTTTGTAAGTAAAAGACCTTAATTTAGGTTTATTGTCTGTACAGTATAAGCTTTATTATGTATGTTGCTTTTTTGTGGGTGGGATCTTTTAAGTAAATTAATCTTTCTATATAACAGCAGTTCCTTGAAGGTGAGGTCCTGCACTTTGTCACAAAATTACGTAATTGTAGTTTTCTCTAGCCAGTTTATTATGGGGCAGGTTTCCATTAAAGAAAGCGGATGTTCAGTTTGCATAGTTCATGTGACATAGACATATTTTGTAATATACTGCTAACATGTGAATTAGGACCAGTCTGCAGGTTACTTTTCCCTGTGTTTTAACTAGCTACCTAGATATGAAAAGCTCTATGCACCACCATCCTCTTGAGCCATGTGGCTCTTTTTGAAGGATTATCTTTAGTGTGTCTACCCAGATGAAGTCTAGCCAGGTAAGTTGATATGTACTGTGAGCTAGGTCTAGACAATGGAAGTCATTAAAATTAAACTAATAGGATAAAATATTGTTAGTGATGTCTGTTCGCTTTTGTTTCTGGGCCAGATCAATTCTATGCTAACAGCAAATGAACGACTGACTTAAAAAATAATTTAGTTGTTATTATTTCAGCAGTGCTAGAAGTTTGCTTGGCCTGTGCATTAGTGAAGTCAGCCTGCTTCCTAGCTGGTAGGCACTTGGTTAGTGATGCCTCTGTGCTTTGTAGGGATACAGAAAATAGGTAATGGAAAAAGTTAAAAATAATAATACTTAATTTTAGTAAGCCCGCAGTACTACAATTAGAATAGAATGAAAGTAGTTGAATGCAAATTGTTCCCTTACAAACTAGCTATCTGTCTCAGACTGCAATTTGACAGGAGGAAAGCCTAGTTGATACATAAGCAAATCTGAACCAAAGAGTGAAATACACAAAAATACCCTCCTCTAACAGTGTCTCTTCACTCCTGCTGTTATATCAACACACTGTTGCCTCAAAACATGGCAATTTTTATTTAGCCTAGAAATACATTGAATGTTGTCCTTCAAATAGTAAGGGCTTTGGTTGTTCTGTGCTAGTAATCCCATAGCATTTCCATTTAATTTTCCTAGCATTTGTGTAACATGGCAGCCAAGGTATTCTTGTGATGCTTATAGTCAACAAGAATTCAGACAGGCTTTAGGGCATTGATTTTTTTTTGCTTCCCTTTCTGAGTTAAGTGAGATGTTTTTTTTCTTCACTACATTTTCCATGGGTTCTGGAGGACAAAAAACATCAATGATTTAGAAACAGCATTGTACTTGGTTTCTTAGTGGGAGGCACTGTTTGAAAAAAATGGAATAGGTTACAGCAATGACAGTTGTCATCTTATTCATGGATGAGAAGCTGTTCTTCCACAGTGATCACTCCTATCGATGTAGAAAATCATGTAAGGCCTTTGTAATGTTCAGCACAACATATCTTCATCCAACAAGTGAAGTATTTCTTCCTGCTGTCAAGTTATTTTGGCTTGAGTGTAGCTGATCAAACTTCACGGGGACTACAGCTGTGTGACAGTTGCCGTAGTTAGATGTATGGTGCTCACAGAAAGGAAGCTTCTGTCAAACTTGGAAGAGAAAAGATTCTGGCAGTAATATTATCAAACAGTTCAGGAGTGATGGTGCTGGAGTAACAGAAAGGTAATTTTCAAAAATTTCATTTTGGCCTTTATCACCAGGAAGAGTGTGAAGGACAAAAATTTCTTTCCACCCACCAAGTGTTGTATCATGGTAGCACAGTGTTTGTCAGCACAGCAATAAAATGTTTGTGTAATCCTACTGGAACTATTGTTGTTGTCATGTCAAGAAATGCCAATAACATGGCACTTGCGATGTAGCCGTATATAAAGCCATTACAGGATGGTAGTAATGAAGTCATCCAAAGCAGATGTTTTTGTATGTATGCTTGCCTTTTTGTTTTAATTAACCTGTTCATTAAAGTTAGAGATAAATAAAAGTAGTCATTCTGTCTGTAAATTAAAAATAAGCTTTTTAAACTGGATTTTTTTGGTGTTCCTTTTAGAATTTTTGATTGGGAGTATGGTGGGTTGTAGCATGAATTCATGTGTTCTAGAAGGCAGAGTTTCTAATTAGAGTCAACAGAAGTTGTTTTGTGTGTGGTGTGGTTTTTTTCTTTAATTTGCTTTAGCTGCTACTAATTATTTCAGGGCCACTAATGAGTTTAAGGCAAAAAACCTGGATTGTTTCCTCAACCACGTGTTTCTTGAGATCAATCATTGCTTCTCTGTTCTCTCATCATAGATTTTGTGCTGCCCAGGTCTAGTTAGAGACTGGATAATACCAGTCATTGGATAATAAAGCACTTCCACTGTCTTTAGCTAAATTCTCAACAATATATGTGTTTCACGGCTTGAATCTCCTGTTTCTCTTCTGTTTGAGTGTGCGACTTCTAAATACTTTCCCCCATTTGCTGCCTCCTTTCGTCTTCTCTCCTTTCTTCTTATTAGTAGGATTTTGCCGGGGTGTTGTCAGAGCTCCAGAAGATTCAGCTTGCTAGGATTGAGGTTACAGGTCAAATGTATGAATAGGATACTTAAAGCAGGCATGATATGCTCCAGGGTGATGCCTACAGTATCCCAGGAAGACAGAATCACAGAATCATTAAGGTTGGGAAGGACCTTTGAGATCATCAAGTCCAACTGTTAACCCAACACCACCATGTCCCGAAGTGCCCCATCCACACGTTTTTTGAATACTTTCAGTGATGGTGACTCCACCACCTCCCAGGGCAGCCTGAGGATCATTAGCTGTTGTGCTCTAGCCATCAGATTGTCTCCTTGCTAGTTGTCTTCTACCCTGTAGCTCAGGTTTGTTGTCTTTTCTATCAGGAATACCAGTGCGGATATGGTCGTATTTCAGGAAATAATTTCAGACGTTGTTTCATCTAACCCCAACTTCCTCTCTGTGCCCCAAGATGGTGCTATGATGACTATTAACTGGAGGAAGGTGGAAAGGGGAAAAACTCTACCGAATGGATTTTGCACAACTAGAGAGAAGAAGTATATGACAGTTCTTAAAGGATATGAAACATTGGGAATTAATGATTCTTTCTTCCTTTGTATGCATTTTGAAGGGAAGAAGATGAGAGCTAAGTTAGCAGTGGTTGCTAAAACTAGAGGGAAACCTAGCAGTAGCCTGATGAAAAACTGCCAAACCATGTTTAACTACTGATTATGATAGAAGCAGTTTAAGTGAAGATTTAATCTGTTGTTTGGGGTGAATACATATTGTTGTCACCAACAAAGAACCCAAAAGAGAAAATGTATGAAAAGAAGGAATGGCAACATTGAATAGGTTCCAGTATTTTAAATCTACCTGTCTATATTGCAGCTACTTACGCAAATATTGATCAATAATGCACAGATTTCAGCTTGTTTTATCTCAGGTTTGATGCCAAGCTAGCAAAGAACTATCACAAAAAATGTTTTCTTGCTACTCTTTTTTTCTCTTCTCACTCCATTGAAAATTTTGACCAAAATGGAAATGTTACCTACCCAACAGGCTGCACCTGCTTGCTCTACAACATCATCATGTCTCAGGAGGCCAGAAGCAGTTTTGGAAACAAATGACACCAGTTCCCCCTCCAAATTAATCGTACATCGAAATAAACTAAACAGTGATACTTAAACAAAAATTCTAATGATGTTAGAATTTTGCGTCGTTTCCATAAATTACATATATTTAAAAGCACATACTTATTTAATTTGTATAGTTAATACTCGTACTAAATTCTCCTTTTTAGACCTCAAGTCTGTTGAATGTTAATGGTGTTGTGTTTATAGTGTGCTAAAAGTGAGGTTAGAACTGAGTCCTGCATGTTTGCTTTGGTATGTTGTAGAACAAAATTCTCTAGAAAAAGGCTTTGACTTCCGTTTGTGTCAGTGTTGAAACTTTGCAGGAAAAATGCACTTTCTATATGCTAGCAAAAGCTTTACCTCTAGAGCTTGTACTGTTGGTATGTTCGTGAAGTCTTAGATAAAAGGAGCTAGGTGCTACATATCATTAAGCCTTCTGGAAGAAAGTTTAATTGGTACTGTATTAAAATCTTAGCTGCTAAAGCCTTCAAGAAATGACACTGGTGTAAAACATTTCCTGAATTATCTAAAGGCTTTGAGAAGTACATAAATTTCCCTTGTCTGTTGTAAGACCTAGATGGGAAACTGGCTCTTAGCTTTTAAATAGTCATTGTATAGTATATTCCTGGTGAGGCAGGGTTTTGTATTTTTATAAGATTATTTCTGGTGATATAAAAAATAAATTAAAATGTTTTAAATAGCAATATATTTTTTTCTTCATTACATGTGAAAAAGTGTCTCCCACCAAGGGCTTTTTGGGTATAATCTCTTAAGGAATTCATGTGTCCTTCTGCTAGTGCGTAAGTAACACAGCCAACCAATTACAATGCCAACAGAATTTTAAAATCATGTTAAATTGCTATCTTACCATTAGACCAAAATTTTTACTCCTCTCTCCTCTGGAATGTTTTATAAAAGAAATAATAAACAATGTTAAGTACTAAATGTGTGTCACTGGTAGGCAAAGCAGTAGTTTTTACTTTGCCTATAAAATGTTTCTTCATGGTCTGCTAGTGTCCTTCAGAGATCTCTGTGGTAAAAAGTTACTTAGTGAGACATGAAAGAATGTAAAATGGATGACAGTGGAAGAAGCATTTATACTTTCTGCTTGTAAAATGTAGGTACATTGGATTATACCTTCCATCAGGTAGATGGCATGTCAACATCATTGCAACAGTTCTCTGCATTGTCTTTTCTGTATTAACCTTGTTTCAACAAGAAGAATATAATTTATCTTCCGGAGTGACACTTATGCAAAGCTGTGGTGACTATGATAGGTGAGGGTGGAGGCAATAATGATGCCTAGTTCCTTTTACAGGATAAATTAATCTTGGGAGCATTCCCTTGGATATGGAAGATCTTACAAATCCCTAGTCAAAAGAAGTACCTCCTAATAGAAGTTCCTAAGATGTGAGAACAAACTGCAGATGCACGCTTGTGTGTGTTTTTTGGTGGATCCCGTTTCTAGATTTATCCTGATTCACGCCTATAGGGAGTCTGTGTCCCTAAAACAGGACTTTGGCTATTGCTGTGGGGGTCAGGGATCTATAAATGAAGTCAGTCATTGCTGAAGTTATATGCTTATCTCAGTGGGGCTTTAGTTCCTTTTTGGATCCAGCCTTCAGCTCTTTCTTTTCATAACTTTAGTGGCTTTTCCCCCAAAGTAAAGACTTTGAGGGTTAGAAGGAGAAGGGTTAACTTTCTGAGGAAATATTACAGATACATGCCCTAATTGTAGGTGCTATTAGGAGAGTAAGGCTGAACTGTGATGAATTAGGTAATTCCCTCTCACTCGAGAAGAGAAATGAATTCTTAATAGCTGAGAATTGGAAGACAACCTTATTTAACAGGCAGAGGGAAAACTCTTCTGAAAAGGCCCTGTCATGGTGTCCCCTGGCTTGTCAAACTGTGTTTTCTGGAGATAGGGAGCAGGTTTGAGTCTGAGAAGCCTTTTATGAACTTAACCATATCTGAGGAAGTTGAACCATGGCAGTTCATCTTACTTGTGACTCCAGTTCTCTGAACTTTACTTAATTTTAATGACGAATCATTACTGATGCATCAGAATGCTTCTTAGAAGTTATTTTATATACTTCTAATAAGGAGTTTCTCACAAGCAGATATTTTGCATTGATTTATAAACAGTTGCAGAGAACATGAACCTGCACACATCCAACCTACTCAGCAATGGAGAAGGCAGTTGAGGGTGTGCTTGCAGGTGCTGGATGTAGGGAGAGATACTTACTGTTGTGTTTCTACTCAGGAAAGTGGTTTGCAAAGTAAAGTTATCACCTTTGTAAATGTTTTGATGTATGTTGTTACTGGAACAAGTTGTGATGTTTGCTTGTGGAGGTAATACAGATATGGTAGAAAAGCTGGAGCGGAAAGGACAGAAAAGGTTTTTAAAAGCTGATTGTGAGCCTTGTTTTTATATTACTTGGAGGGAGTGACAAGCAAGCCTTTTCTTTGTCAACATTTTTTAGGGAGGAATGAGTCTTGGGGAGAATGGCAAGTAAGGGTAAGAGTCAGGAAAAATCTTTTGCTTTGGTTGGCTTTTGCAGTTCTCTTCGGCCTTATGGCTCTCTGTCCTAGCCCTTCAAAAATTCGTGTTTATTTTCATCCCTATCTGGGACTCCCTGTGCAAAGCTACGCAAAGTAAATCTGGTGTCTTCTGCCTAATGGGGCCTTGCTTTTGTATTCCTTCTTTTGAAAACTATAGCCTCTCTAGGAAATGCACCTTCTTTCTCTTGTGCATGGTTTGTACATTTTTAGGTGCTGACACAGTATAATTAAAATTGAAGAAAGTAGGGAAGGCATTTAGAAACAGTAATTACTGGTATGTCAGTAACAAAATTAGTGGGAAGTGAGTATGAAAAGATAAATTGTCCTTCTGTGAACAGTTTTAGTAGACTTTAGTAGACGTGTCCCTGCCTATGGGCTTAAAATGTTCTATTTGCATTGCAGGACCACAGATGTACCTGTAGCTCCCACTAATGATAAAAACTCTCTTAATCTCAGTGAGGGAATTACCTGTCCTTTCTATGTGAATATTAAATACTCATTAATTAATTGCTCACACATTGATGTGCTGGTGCTTATTGTACAAGTCCACAGTGTGGGTGGTTGCATCGCAAGAGGTGTGGGCCATGAAAGCATCTGTGGAAAGCCGGCTTCTAGGCTACTGGAGAAATAGTCTTTGAGCTCTGGTGAATATGTATGAGCTGCACTTGCTTTTTAGTCTTAAGCCTGCAGGGCTGTTTGAACATTTTGGCAGAACCTGGTTTTCTGGGATCAAAGAAACATAAGCCAAAGCTTAGCTCTGCTCTAGATGCTGGTCCTGCAGGGTTGCAAAGGAGAACAAATAATACTCAGCTTGCTTTCAGGTCTGTAAACCTCTTCGTTGTAGACTAATTTCAAAACCAGTTTATAGTCGCAGAATCACAGAATCAGTCAAGTAGTATAGGAGAATAAGTGAAGGGAGATTTTTTTGGCTTTGGGTCTGTGTTGAGTTTTTTTGTTTGTTTTTGGGTGTGTTTCGGGTTTTTTTTAATGGAAGATGCTGTGTATTGTCTACTTAGTTTTCTTTCTTACAATTTTTTTATTTACGTTGAGCTGGTTTGATCTCTGCCAAGTGTGTTAAGATAAACATCTGAAGCTACTTACTGTGCCCAATGCTTTACCAAAGCTAGTATGCAATAAATACCTTGAACCAAGTATTTGCTTTTAATAGAGATGGGTGTGAGTTGCAGAAGGATCTCATAATGCAGACTGCATATGGAGCACATATTTTGATTTGATCTAGAGCAAAGACTAGACTCTGCTGTAAACTTTGGGTCCTGGTCCAGGCTTTGATCCCATTCTTCTAAGCTTAGAGCAATTTGGAAACTTTTTCCCTCACCCTGATCCCTTGCCCTGATCATTCAGTTTTTAATGGTATTCCTTTGGACTATCAAATCTTCATAACTTAAGAATTACTATTCTGATTTCAAAACAACTTTGGGACTGCAGTCCCATCATTGAAGGTTGTTACGAGCAGTCCCACACAAGTGCAGTTCAGACTTTTAAAGAGGTGCCAATTGTTGAATCATTTTCTGCAGCATGAAGACTTTGCTTGAGAAAGATGCAGAACTGCTTTCACCCCTGCCTGAGACTATGTTCTTTTTTTCTGTCGTGTGATAGAATATAAGATCACTTTTTACCTACTGATTCAAACTTTGTCTTGTGGCTGTTAACCTTCTTCCTTGTTATTTTATGCATTCATTTATTTCTTAGTAAGGTTGTGTCTAGGGATGTGCTTTTCTTTTCAGTATTTTGGTGGTTTTTATGATTTTGAAGGCATGCAAACTTGGAAAATTGTATCTTGTGACTGTGGCAAACCTCAGCAGATAGTAGCAATGATCATATCCGTAATCGGTGTTTTCTTTTTCTGACAGAAGTAATAAAAAATTGTTTTACTAGTTTCACACTGAACTTCTACTTCCAGTAAAAGGGATGATGATACTGGAGGCAGTCTGATACGTGGATTGTTTCTTTGGTGCAAATAGACTGGTGTTTTTTTGAAGGAGTCCAACTTTTCAACTAGCACTAGGGTCCAATGTTTAAATGTACATTTAGGATTAAAAAAGCTTTGTAAAGACAGAAGATAAAATGCTCTACAAAAACTATGTGCTTCAGTTTTTGAAGCCCACACAGGCCCTGACTGCCACGAATCTCACACTGCAGAGTGAGTCAAACGCATGTGTCTTGAGAGCAGCTCACTGAATAGGTTAGCAGCACTCTGAAAATGTGTCACTAAGTACAAATAAATTCCAGTTCAAATTCTGATTGTGTGAAATAGATTTAAAATGAACACTGAAAAGGTTTCAAAATCTGAGAAATATCTGATTGGCATAATATCTTGGGAGCTGCGGTTCATCTTGCTTGTTTCTGCTGTTGGAACCTGAGCTGATGTGAACTAACTTTGCACTGAATGATCCAAAGGAAAAAAATTGGGTTCTGACCCTGTAATGAGTTCTACATGGGCTTGTTACCATTTAGGCAGATGGGATATACAAGAATTGCCATTTCTTGTTTCACTGTAGTAATAAATGTCACCTTTTTTAATAGTTATTGTTCATGAAACAATATAATTTTTATTAAGCTTCAGTGAGATTTGTAAGCTGCAACTGAAATGAACAAAAACATGCAGATGATTCTAAAGCTGAAAGAAGATTCAGTTTCGATTGTTTAAGATAGTGTTCAATTCTGCCACTTCCCTTTCACTGTTCAGCTACTTTTTCCATAAGCTTGCACTACTACTTTTTATTTTGGGTGTGTGCAAACCATGTAGGCTTTGTGTGTGCCTCTCTGTGTGTGAGGGCAGGGCATATCTAAGCATTAGGGAACAACAGGGTGGTTTTATTGTTGTTTGGGGTTTTTTTTGTTCTTGTTGTTTGATTTGCTTTTTTTAAAAGCTGGCTGTCCAGTGATATGTGTAAATGTTAGTATTCCAACAGGAATTCAACCCTGAGACATGGCTCTGAGATTTCCAGTGGTCTCTCCTTCCCTTAGTCTTCTCCCCTGCTACCTAATGAATTTCTCTTACAGAGTTCTTCCATTTAGTGGCAAGATTTGTAAATGTGCTATTATCTGGCAACTCCTGTTACTGGCAGCGGGACTTGAGAATTTGATTGCTTCATTGTGGTGCTGAGCACTTCTGAGTATCTGGCTCACAGGGGGTTGCAAGGCACATAGGAGAACCTGTACCTGATCTGGACCTCCCCACTGGCACATCATCTCTTCTTTGTTCTGCGGTTTTGATTTAAACCTCTTTTCTGTGAAGTAAAGGTGCGGCAGGAACAATGACTTGAATGAAACAGTTCATAAAGCTGAAGGGTATTGATCTTGTGTCCTACAGAATAATAGATTATTGTCTTTGAGAACAGTTTGCTGCTCTATGAATCACCTGCTCTGTCTTCACGTACAGTGTTTAAAGTTTTGATGCCTTGACATGATAAATGCCAGTATTTCTGTTAGTTTCTTATTCCAAACCTGTATGTCTAGGAAAGTCAGACTATTCATTGCTATACTCTTAGTGGCACCATTCCCATCATGAATACCAGGTGTTGAGGAAAATGCTTCACACAGATGTGATGTACTGCTGTTCGACTGAAAGACTTTCACATTCTGTTCACCTGTCATATCTCATGTGTTAAGCTGGGGAGAAAAACCTGTTTTGTTTAGTTTTGCTCTTATGTTTACATTGATTTTAAAAATGCAGCATATAGTGATGAAAGATAAAATGCACCTTCAGATGCTACAGAAAAGATCTCTGAGAAGGAAATCTTTATTATTATGTTGCACAAATGAGATACATGCAGTGTAACGGAGCAGTTTTCATTTAAAAAAAAGGAAGGAATCCTTTTTTTTCTTAAGGGAAAATGTTTGTGTCATACAGAGTATTCATTTGCAATAGGATTCTGATTATAGGATATTAGAATAAAACATGTATTTTCCATTTGGCATCAATGGTATGGGTCACTTTGAAAATCCCTGAAAGCTTTTTATTTTGGTAGCTTATGGGGAACAAGGGCAACTAAATGAGAAGATGAAGTACAAGGCTACTGTAAAGCTCTTTACTGATTTGAGATGGTCAATCTGAGACAGTTGAAAATGGACTTACTTAAAAAAAAACAGACAACCCTCTTCTCCCCTGCTCTTCCCAAAATTGGCCTGTTTGTGCTGACTGAAGTGGACAGCTGGAATCTCAAGAAATGAGAGTAATAAGTGAGAGTAGAGAGTGTAATAACAGAAAATGTCCACTATTTGGCTAAATATTTAAGTAAATAAAATAGGAGTAGAGAAATTTTAAGGAAAATCAATGCACCCTTGCTTTGAAATGTGGAATATTTTGTTACGTATGACTGAGAAATTTTATGTGTTCTTCTGGCCTGTGCAAATAAGACTATTGAAGAAGTATGCCTTTTTATGTCAGAATACCTGGGTCCTTGTTAGCCATTTGACTTCATAAACTCATGTCGGAGATTTATCTAGATACAAGAGCCATCTGTCGTCAGTAGGAAAGTAATCGAACTGTCTTAAATTACTGTTTTGAGTATGATGGTTGAATGGACCATGATTAGCTTTGTCCTCTATGGATGGAAAGCTTTATGGCTTTTTATTTGCTGGAAATAAATCTAGCCTTTTTCATAAGTATATATTTAGTGTGCCACTGGTAGCACTATAAATGTATCAAACTGTAAATACAATGTGCTATTCACAGAAGAAATATTCAGAGGAATGTATTTCTTTGAGACTTTGGCATTTAACACAATATAGGGAGTACTGTTTGGAGGTAAGCTTTTACTGTTGAGAGAAAAATGTAGTTATAAAAGTCTGATAAGATTGAAAATATTACAAATCCTTGTTGTTTTTTGCCATGGCAATTTGTATGTATGGTTTTCTTTTAAACTACTTGAGCAGTTTTGTGCTTTTCTGTTTTTTTAAAAGTTATACTACAAAACCAAACACAGATAAATCAAGCTGTTTATTTGAACTTCTTCTTTCCTTTTTGTTTGAAAATGCTTTTTATTTTTTAAGGCAAACTTTTGCCTCGGCTCAACTGTTGAAGTCAAGGTCTGTTCTGTTCCTAAGAAGAAAAAATGGACAGCAATGGAAGAGAAGTGGAAAAAAATAAAAACCAAAACAGGCAAAAGCTGTTCCTGTGGTGCCTATGGCTCAGCTGCTGAAGGGCGGCAAAGCACATGGCACATGGCCTAACTGCTGAACCTTGATTCCAATTCCACCCCGACTCCCTTCTTTTGGCTGAGGACAAATCACGCTGCTTGAATGTTGTCTTTGTTTGGCCTGCCTGTGGAAATGGAATTCACCAGCAGCATGCTGCTCTTTGGGCAGTTTTAGTCTGTGGAACTGGTCATAGCTAGGTGTCATGACTAGAGATGTTTCCCAGTTACCAGATGTAAATTGTAATGGAATTATTGAAAAATAGAAGTAGTGCTAAAATAGTGTAAACTTCAGAAAAGAGAAAAAGCGGTGGGTTTAATCTCTTAATCTTTACACTGCATAGAAGGAACTCGCTTTCTACAACTACTTGAAAGGAGGCTCTTGTGAGGTGGGTGTCAATCTCTTCTCCCAGGTCGTGCTAGGGGAGGTTTAGATTGGATATCAGGAAAAATTTCTTCACCAAAAGGGTTGTCAAGCATTGGAACCGGCTGCGCAGGGAAGTGGTTGAGTCATTGTTGCTGGAGGTATTTAAAAGACATGTACAAGAGGTGCTTAGGGACACAGTTTCATGGTGGACTTGGCAGTGTTAAATTAATGGTTGGACTCGATGATCTTAAGGGTCTTTTCCAACCTAAATGATTCTGTGATTCTATCTTTCTGTATTAGGTTAAGTTCAGTGGATGTGGCCAGACACTGTGATGTGAACTGGGTTTAATCACACTGGCTTGTTTCAGACAATGTAATTCAACTTCTTTTAGTTAATTTTAAATCTTACTCACCTAAAACATTTGTAGGTACAAAGGGAACATATTACCCCATGAAGTATACGGTAGTGTTTCTTGTTGTTTTGTAGTCTGTGAAGAATTGTGTTTCTGTGTGCGTGCTGTGGATCAAATATTTTCCAAATATTTGCAAAGTAAGAAGTATTGATTTTTGGTGGAAGTAAAGAAAGGCTTTGCATTGCTTTTCAGTTGTAGTGTCTAGTGGTGTTAGAGCCATTTGCTGCTTGAAGAAGCAGCTATTTAGATTTTTTTTTTTGTAAGCCTATTAGAAGCTGGAGAAGTGGCTTTTGTGGTACTGTTGTAGGCGTGTGAAGTTCAAGCAGTAGATAAAAGCTGGTTTGCAAAAAAACTATTGCATATGTTGCACATTATACGTACTAGGAGTACCTGTGAGTAGAGTTTTTTTTCATGGTTCATTAACTGAAGAAATGGTGACAACAATGCGTAAAGACTTTGAATTTTTATCTGGAGGGATTTATATGGGGAAAACTGGACTAATAATTATGCCAGTACCTATAGTTAATACCTAGTAATACCGACCTAAGGGGTGTTTGTATTGGTTCTAGTCTGTTTTGTGGACAACTGTTGATTAGTGTTGCTGAAAGCCTGATGCATGTCTACCTTTGCAAACAGTTACTAAAAAGTAGTGCTAATGTTTTGCCAACTTTTATTTGTTGGCTCACTTCTTCTTGAAAGGAATAGTAATTATGATTTATATTGCCTTCCAGCTTCATTAGTTTGGCATGTGGGTGCTCATTGTGTGAAGTTAAATATTTGGTGTCAGTTGTAATGCATAATACTGATGCATTTTCATCCTATTATCACTGATGTGGTAAACGTTTCTGAGCATTCTGTGCAAGACTTTAAGATTCTCATGCACTTGGCTTGGCCATATTTGTGCATGCTGAAGCCACTGAGGATCTAGATGCTGATCATCTCAAATGAAGGTCAAAAATCTCACAACAAATTAAATACATCACTTAGGATTAATTACATTGCATCTCACACAATATATCTGCTTTTATTCTGTGAATGACACGTTACAGTGTAATAATTTTTAAAACAGTGTTAATTTAGGTCTGTATTTTCTCAAATATTTGTTCACATACTGAAAAATTATCTTGAACAATCAATTTATTCTGTGTACTCTAAACTAGTGTTGTTTCCCCTGCACAGAAATACAGTGAGTAAAAACAAAACTCCCTAATCCATAATAAGGGATCTTTTTTTTTAAACCAAGGAAGGTTACAGATGTTAGCAAAACCCCTTGTCAGAAAGAACATTTCAGCCGAAACGTATTCTAATAGTTGTGAAAATACTGGTGACTAATGGGTATCTTCAGGTAGGTAATTATCAGGAAACTAAAGTAGCATGATTATCCTTTATGCTACTAGCCTGGGGAATAAACTTGACTTTGCCTCTGTTTGGCTGTCCTTTTGCAATATAGTAGCTTCCAGCAGACTGCATTTTCTATTTGCACATGCTTCTTGATCCTGCCTGTGAAACTTCCTACGGCTGAAGGGAAAGCAGTACAGTTGGCCTAGTTCTGGCCTCTTGGAACACGTGGGGAACATGCCTCCTGAGACCAGAATGTGATTGAGGGCAGGGTAGGCAGGAGATGCAATGGGAGACTTCGTAAAAGGCACTGTAGCCTCCTCTGCTCCTGGATCCCAGAGGTAAGTGGGCTGGAAGCAACGCTGTTGGTTGCAAAGTGCTTTCTGTGGCAGATGATGAGTCCCCAGAGGGAGATCCTGCCAGCGCCGTGTTGTTGTAGGAAGAGGTGCGACGTCACACAAGGCCTGGCCAGGAGAAGCCACCTTATCAAGGCAGAACTTTTTTGGATCTTTGTGTGGGTGGCTTCCTGCTGGAGCCTGAAGAGCTGTCAGTGTTGCTTTTTTGTGACAATAGTGTGGGGGAAGGCTATGCAGGAGGAGTCTTGAAGAGCTAAGAAATGTTTCAAAATACTTCACTACTTTTCCTTCGTGCTGTGCTGAAAGACCACCATTTTGCCTTTAATAGAAGAGAGATTATAATCACTTGGATTTTAAAAAGAATATTTGGTGGTGTGCTTCAGTGAATTGTTTTATGAAGAGCTTCTCAGGGTATAGTCCTAGGCACGTTAAAATACTGCTAATAAAACAGTATTCCTCCAAACAGCTCTTGTAAGCATTCTTTCAAAATCCCGCCACAGACAGTAAAGGGAATACTTTAGGAATAGTAATGTAGGAATGTATATATAGGAATAAATAAATAGGAATGTAAAGCTCAAGAAAAATTTTCAGTGGCATCTCATCGTTACATTTTAATTGACAAAGAGGCCTGTTGTCTGCTTTGTAGTCAAAAGAATTCATCTTGAACCACTTCTATATGTGCCAATGAAAATAATTTTGGTATTTTAGTTAATCAAAGAAAATTTAATTGAGTGCTGCTTTTGAATCATAGGCACTAATAAACAGGCAAACATGTCTTGCATAAAAAGCCAACAGATTAATTTACAGAGAAATTTGTGTCAGATGCTTCTTGCCATACATAATGTCTTAGTATGAAGATGTACAAAATTTTTGCAAATTGTCATTATGATCGCATCATTATTCACATACTCCAAAACTACCTTGTTTATTTTTGTTCTAAAAGTTGCAAGATCAGAGGAAGTATTCAGAAATATCTAATCTTCTGTGAACTTTGGGACCTTTCTGCAATAGCAAATACCACTTTATCAGGATTATAATCCTGTTCCCTGTAAGAATTGTTGCTTTAAATTAGACCAGATCTAATTTGAGAACAATTCTGCCTATATTACTTTGGAACTTCATGAGGCAGTTTTCAGTCTGCCCTGACCAAAATTTTTTGTTGGTGACATCGAGGCAAAAAAAAAAGGGGAAGGAAAGGAAAAAGAAAAGAAAGGGTGATGACATCTAAGTATTATGCTTCTAGCTGGGGATGGAGATGATTCATCAGGCTTCTTTCTTTTTATCTGCACTGTTTTTCTGATCTGTATAAAGAAAACTCTAGAACTCTTTATTGTTGTCCTTTTCTCTATTTCTAAAGAAACAGCAAATGTTAAGGGAGGTGGTTAAATTCTAATAACTCCAGGAACTTTGACTCACGTCGTTGTTAAAGCTGGAGAGGTCGACAGCCTTTTTTCTCTTCCTCATAGGCTTTACCTGTAATACTTGTTTACTTTCCTGATAAGTATATATCTGCTTAGAAACTCCATGCCAGAATTTTGTTAATAATCGATTGAATGTGCTGCAGAAGCAATGCCTGTTCCCTTGAAGAGGGGAAATTCTTTTTTCTCCTTGAACTAGAGGGGTCAAAATCAGCCAACACACAATTGAAAGCTATATTGGAGCTGCATTTGTGTATGACAGTTACTATATTTATAACACGGAACAGAATGATAATATTCCTTTGGATGGCAGAATGCATTATCTACAGATCACTGTGATGAAATTGGGATATATCCGTTTATTTCATTTCTCCATCCTTTCATTTCTGAAGGAGTTCTAATATATCAGCAGTCTTTAATGTTCAGTGTTTCATGATGCCTCCGGACAGCAATTTAGTCCATGCAAATCCTCTGGTAGCCTGTATTTCTTTTTACTTTTTTTTAACTTCTGTAAGTGGTGTGGGACTACAGTGGCAAGATACCTTGCAATAGTTCAAGTTGTGGGGCATAAGTAGCAATTTGTAATGAATAATTATGTGTATGGCTACTATAAATGATGGGAAAAGCAGCTATGGTGACTGCATTGAATTGAATTTAGTTTAAGAAAATGCTGGAAGGCATCTTTGTACAAGTAATTTTTCCTGGAATTGTCACCATACTTTTCTGGTGTTTTGGAAGACCTTAAAAGAGAAAATAAATTAATTTTCAGGTAAAATGTTGTCAGAAAAACAGTTTAACCACGGTTGTGTGAACAGGGAGGTATAAATCCTTTCTCAAATCCAGAATGTTTGGATGCACCTAATGGATGCTCAGATTACTTTCTAGGAACTCTTTTAATCACTCATTCGGTGATCCTAAACTTTTGGTCCAGGCAGACATTTTACTTTGATGAATGAACAGACTATGAAAATCCCCCATTATGTCTACAGTGCAAGTGGGATGCTAAGTAGAGGTAGCTGAGCTATGTCCAGAACCAGCAATCATACAATTCCATTATCGAGTATAAATTCCTGAAACAGCACTACAGAGGCGTGTCTGTGGTTTTACTGGGACTTGAGGTCAGATCTTCCCAGAGTGCTGCGCTCTGCCCAAGCAGACAGGCACTTGCACCCTATCCCTCAAGGAATGTGTATGAATAAAATAAAAAGAAGGTGTGTTAAAGCATCGTGTGAAATGGTGGGGGTGCTTCTAGTTTTCTGAATTCACAGTAAGATGCTTACGGTTAGGATCTCCTTGCCTGGCAAACTGCTGTAACTTCAGTTTATAGCTTTTATACTTTTATAGTATATAAAAAAAAGTTACATAAACTTTTATAGCTCTTTCCTGTGAGAAGATCTTTAGCTAAGCTGCAGGTTATCCCTTGGCAGGCCTTGACTATGGGTATGACCTTTATACAGCAGGATGCATGCTCCACTAGCCAGCAAAACTAAATAAGAACAGAATTATAGCCCTTTTTCTTTTGAGGGTTGACTTAAAGTGTATGCATAGTTTTCTCTAGTGCTTGAGAGAGACTCTCTCAAATGGAATGAAGTTATTTTCCCATGTGCATCACCTGAGAATCTTCCCGGTGATATTCAGGTAAAAAAGAAGCGTAAAGAAGCCCAAAAAAGAAAATTCTTATTATCCTTTAATATTTGAAAAAGTAGTAGCATGATAAAAGCTCACTAATAGCATAACCCACCCTATGATGCAGTCAGAATCACAGATGTCCTTGTGAACATCTGGTATAGGAGCAAGCAGAGCAGTAGATTAAACGTATTTTCTTTGCATTACTAAAAAGGTTAACAGTCTTGCTAGGCAGTTTAGTGGGTTTAATATTAAGGTTGGTTCATCTTTCTTACATGAAGGCTTGCAGCACTACGAGCTTTTGAGATATGTTCAGTGTTTAAGCACACACCGAACCGCTGTGTGAAACTTACTGTAGTCCTTTATAAAGGAAAAGGAGGTTGCAGAAATTAGTCCTTTCTGTATACATGGAGCAGTCTGGCAGCACTCCTATGTTGCAGTGTCATAAATGTATTTACAATAGATGTAGTTAGCATAAATTCTAAATGCATATTTTTTTTCCTTGGGAGGGGACAAGAGTGATATATTGCTAAGCAAATCTTTGAAGCTGTTGAAGAAATGTACTTTAATCAGCATCATTTGGGGAGGGTAACTTCTTTCCCCCTTATATTCTCTCTTAAATGTGGGTTTTAATGAAAAACCTTGAAAAATGCTTTTGACTAGATTATTATGAAGATACTTCATAATTCTCCCTTTTTTAAATTCTTCCTTCAGCCAGTCACATTCTGCACAGACAAGAATAGCACTGTGGGGGGAGCACTTAAATAGGAAGAAGATATTTGTCATCTGTCACACTTTGAAATTAAACTTTTGATATCAAGTTACTGCCTTTAGAAATAACTTCCAAAAAATTTACATGCAGAGAGAAGTACGTGGTGGGGAAAGCTGTTAAACTAGTTATGTAATAACACTGTGCTAAATCCTCTGTCAGCGAACAGAGTCTTTAAAAATATTTCTTCATGAATAAATTAACAAATTACATCCATACAAAAAAAAAAATTCAATGATTCCTTGACCACTTAACATGGATTTTTTTTCTTTTAACAAAATCACAGAGGGGAAGCTGAGGTTCCCAGAGCTGCTGCAGAGATTTCTAATGAGAAATTGATATCCAGTTTTGCTAGAGGCTTTGAAAATGCTCGTTGTACATTTGCATATATTAAGAAAGTAGAAAGGAGAGAAAGGGTCCATGTCCAAGGAGAACCGTTCATTATACAGTTAGGGAAGTAGAGCTCAAAAGTACCAATGGTAAGTTGTACAAAAAGTAAGGTGGGAGGAATATGTACACTATTTAATAATGGCTACAGTGGAAAGAGCATGTGGACTTTGGCATGATACTTCTGTTTTGTGGAAAGATGTTGAAAAATTATAAATGAGTTGAAACAAAGGAGTGGCTTATCTGCAGGGCTGCGATAATAGAACCGTTTCTAGCTGATGGCTTTAAGACTGCTGAGGGAGAATGGTGGACTCCTTTTTCCCACAATTGGTTTTGTTACAAAATGCTTGCTAGAATAAAACATCCGTTGAGTGGCTGTGTTCATTAAACCTGTCATTTGTTGAGATAAGTGAGCAACTTGTATTTTTTTTTTGCTAAATCAGGTTGCTTGCTTTGTGGTTTTGCTTATCCCCTGCTGACAGCTTCTGCTGCCGTGCTAAAGGCTTGGAGGCATTGCTCTTACGTAACGCAGTGCACGACAGACATATTTTCTTGTGCTCTGCGTGGATTTTGTGTGTGTGTGTGCTGCAAGTACGTCTGTCTTATTTGTAGCCATCATAGCCTATGGTCATGTCATTTCTTCACCCAAAATGTTTACAATTGTTTTTTTTTTCTTTCTCCTTTTGGCACCTAGTTGATAGCAAGTTTGGTTTAGCATAATGAGACATGTGGTGTGAATGTGTCCATGCTGTCACAGTGTACGGACGCCTTACAGCAGAGGTAGATGGCAGCAGCTAGTAGCATGCGGCTCCTCCATCTGATTCCCTTTTTGTGTGCAGTTGGCCATGCGGGAGCTGGCTACTGTGCTCTTTGCTGGCTGAAGGCCAGCTTGACAACGGGCAGCGCTGGAAGTAGCCAAGAAGCCTTACATGCCGAAGAAATGTGTAATTTCTAGCTGGGAATGACTGAAAAGCAGCATTTGGTTAGTTTTTGACTTGTGCTTTCAGAAAGAAGAAAATATGTTTTTCCTAGTGAAAAAATAATTTTTAAAACAGAAATTATGTTTTTTGAGACTTCATAAGAGGTGAATCGAATTCCTTTTTGGACTAGTTTTTGCAGGGTGTTTATCATATAGCCTTAAACTCTCCAGAAATGTTATTGGATCACTGAACCGATCTCTGGAAGAAACTGCTCTAGTATCTATGTTGAATATAGCTGTAAAGCTCTATAGTGTCATATAGTTCTTATTATCTGAAGATTCTTCTAGCCCAGATAATCCTCCAGAATCAGAGAGCCAAATTATTAAAGATATTGGTAATAACTGCAATTTATGAAGTGCTGGTAAATACAAACAGTAAAGGAGTTTGCAGATAAGCTGGTTCATAATTGTTTTATTTTCTTTGAAATAGTTTGAGTTCTGCTACAAATCCAGCCCCATATGTTAGAAATGAAGTGGAGTATTTAGAAAAAATATTACTAATATGTCTGTGGTAAAGACGGTATTGTGCCTTTTGAACTACTAAATGTTCTTATAACCAAAACGATTTCAGAAGAACAAAAATTTGACCTCTTGGGATATGAGTAATGTTCAGGTAAATGAAGGTCGGACATCACCTTAAGTCTTTTGAAATGTATGGCTTTGATTCCGGCACTTAAAATCTTAAATACCTGTTTCATGATTTATTTTAAAACTGAATACCCCAGGAGAACAAAGCAGCATACCACTTAAGACCCTTACATGATCTTTTGTCCTGTTTTAAATCTACAATGAATGGCCTTTGAAAAAAAATAGATAATACAGATTAATGTAACCATACCAAAACCAACATAGCTCAACAACTAAATGCACAACTGTACCTAATGAAATTTTAACATCACATTCTTCTGGATCTATTGTATGATTTGGGTAAAGTTGTCCATTCGTATTTGTTACCTTAAATTAACATATAGAATTGTCATTGTCTGAAATACTTGTGTATATAAATTTCTAGTGGATTGAACTCAGTATTTGTTTCTTAGGTGTTGAATGCCTTTTTAAATCGTTCTAACTCTGCATCTTTAAAACAAAGACAAGGTAAATAAATAAAAAGGGGAGGGGGGAGGAGGGGGAGGGAATCCACAGCCCAAAACCCAACAGAGTAACACTTCCATTGACAAAACATCCCCAAAGAAGTACGGAGTTTGTATTGCAGTCTCAGTCAAGACTGTTCTGTAACATTGAGACATAGTTACTTCCAGATGTGGTTTTGACATTGTACAGTAACACTTTTATCATCAGCTCTGCTGTCTTCTCATTTCTAACAACTTAGGTCACTAACAAAATAAAGCAACTGTGAGGGCATCAGTGATCTCAGATCTCCAAGTGAAATGAATGTGATTATTTTAACTAATGCAGTGATGACTTTCATGACCAAGTAGAGAAGCAATGTTGTCTGTCTGGTGCCTACAACTCTCTTCTAGCTTCAAGTGCAACTCAAGGTGCCTGGAATTTCACCTTGGTTTTAATGTCAGTCACTTCAATAAAGGAAGCACCAGGTTTACATGTTTGAAAATACAGAGGACTACTATGGGGCAGTGTTTCCAGCTCATATTTCTAGCTAGGTCTTGTCCGAGAGACAGAACAGACTCTTTAGAAGAACGCCCTTGACTCATTTAATGGAACAAGGAAACCCGTCACTTGCTGCTTTTTCAGTTCATCATCTGATGAGAGATGACAGTAAATGTACCGCAGCCACTGAGAGGCTTTACTGCCTGTCTTTTTGACATATTGAGCTAACACATAGGCTGTCAGTTTTGTTTTGTAATGCTATAATTACTTATACTGAAATCCTGGGGAACTACAAGAAGGATGAGATGCATTTCACGTTGTAAGCTAAACTTGGAATAATACTACATTTATGGAAGGTGGAAACAATTGAAGGTGTAGTAGAGGTCTATATCACTATTGCAGGGGGGTGGTAGTAGACGACAAAGCCCCTCACAATAACCATTTAATTAAAAGAAGTAATTCCTCCTCATTCCGTGGTAATGTATTTTCAAGTACAGATGTAGTTTGTCTTTCCTGTTGTCTTCCTTGACTTGCAAATGTTGTGATTTTGTTTCTCTACCAGCTTGAATTGCAGATGCATAGTTCATTATGGAATTTTTGCTAATGCTGCAGCCCTCATACTGTTTATATTATATGCCCGAGTGTCCACTTTAGAAAAATGGCATGTTGCTTTACCTGGTCTAGAGTTTCATTCACTCCATGTTCAAACATTACTAACTTTGACCTAGGATGCAAGAGCCAAATGGAGCAGGGTTTCGAGGTCTCTTCCATTGCGCTGATGAAAGCACAGGCCATCAGGATGTTTTTCCTCCCAGAGGCAGTCCTAGCACAGCTGACTTTTATTTATCCCTGCTTCACTCAAAGCTCTGCCACCTTTTATATTAACACAAGCGTTATGCTTGATAGAAAATCTACATCCATGATAACTTTAGCAAATTCAATTTATTTTGTTTATCTTAAGAGATGTTACTGTATAGCAGCAGCATTCGAGGACATTTAGCTATAAAGTAGAAAGAAATTCAGTGATGCTGCAGTGAACATCTTGCACTAGAATTTGTTGTAAATTCAAAAAATACAAAGCAACTTCGAGCTGTCTAAGACACCGTATAAATTTTTGGATTTGTTCAGCGTCATGCCAGACACTGATGTCATCTTTCTAATTTTGTTTAAGTTTTTTGTCTTTATGGAGATCTTTCTGTATATAAATATGCAACGATGGACAACATATTTTTCAGCCTGATCCTCATGGATTTGTGCATCAAAATAAGAATCTCTCATAGCCTTTGCAAATTACGTTTAAGCTACCTTTTGTGAACTATTTCTACATGCTTTGTCCATTGGTTGTAAAGGAGTAAATGAAATAAAGGAAATAATGGAAAACGTCACTATCAGATGCAAGGGTGCATATATTGAGTAGTGGAAAATACTGCAAGTGGAAAAGCTCTTTCTAGGTGTTGGAATAATTGTATGCTGCTTGAAGCACACGACTAAAACAGTTTAAACAGTTATTAAAGAATGTTACCAGATCTTATCGCTGCAATCATGCATATAGATCAGTGATCCCCATGCAGCACTACAAAATGTGTGAATGAGGTACACTTACTAAAAATAAACCTATTGAGTGCTATTCCTAAATTGCCAGAGAATACTGGATAAATGATACAACTTCAGCAGTAAGAAATCATCTCCAAGAGTGAGTAAAAGTATGTGTTTAACTGCAATGTTACAAGTGAGTTTGAGACCATAAAATAGTTGCAGGCCTTCTTTGTTTGCCTGAGAATTCATCAATGTTTAAAAAACAAAACAAACAAGCAAGGCCTCACCAAACAGAAAAAACACACAAGCAGTATAGCAGGATGAAAATACTGATTTGGGATGAAGTTAGGGCTGGGTGTGGTACAGTGGATGAATGAGCATGCATAGCGTATGTGCTGAGCCTTATAAGAAGACACCATGCAATATTTTACAGGTGTCACTTGGCATCAGTAAGTCTGCAATTGCTCTATATCTGAGTATCTATAACTGGTCTTTACTTATCCTTGGATTAGTTCATTAAACTTGGAGCTATTGTATTTCTGCTCTAGCATCATTTGCAAGAAGTATTGTTTCATTCTGGTTGTGTGAAAACACCAGGTAGGGATACAGTTCTTGGAGTAGGCTGGAGTAGAGTGTAACTGCTAATGACTTACGTTGTAAAGCCACTTAAGCAGCTCAAAGTATAAAGACAAGTAACTCTGTTTTGTTTTCTTTTTTTTTTTAAATAAAATTTAGAGAAAGTTCTCATTTGGCAACAGGTGAGAATCCCAGAGCTGATTGAAAGAGGGACAAAAGAACCCTTCCTTCCCCCCGCTTTAGGAGAATCTGTTAGTACCTAATCAAATTTCTCTTGTGCTCTTGTACCCCAAACAGAACCTGTTTTCTTTCTCACAAGAAACTGGTTTGTTGATGAAGAGTCTGCCATTGCCACCTCTGTGGCTCTTCCAAATTTTTAGGTTATTGAATAAATGAGAATTCACATCAATTTCTCTATAGTTTAATCTTCAATTTGACTTGAGAAGATGAAACCTTTCCCTCATCAAAAACAGTCTTAAAAAAAATCAATAAGCTGCTTTCCTCTCTAGCAAATTCTTTGATTATCAATTTCTGTATGGTTATTCATGTTTTCAGTCAACTGCGGCAAGTGAATGGTTGCAGGCATACTGAATTTCTCCTCCAGCAAGGGTTTAAGCTATTTAGGGAAACAAATGAAGCACAAAGATTTTTATTTAACAATAAATTTTGTATGGATCCAATTTCTTTCATGAGTGACTGGCCTTCTCGGATCAAACTCCTTTACAGGGAATTTTACAGCAATATGCAGTACCTTTAACAACTGTAATTTTCCAAAACTCTGGGAATGCCAGATGAAAGAATAAAGAAATATTGATCTGATGGAGCTTTAAGTAAGCCTTGATCAAAGCAATGATGTATTTTAAAACTAGCATTGATTAGCCTGGGACTTACAGTTTAATAATCCTGGACTATGGTTTTGTTACCTTTCCCAGTCTGAAAACGTTAAGTCTTTACAGAGTCAGAGAAATAACATTGAGAATACTGATTAGACATTAAGTTGAACTTGTCACCCTAGTATTTGAGCACTTTTATGTTATTTTCTGATTTTATACTCAAAACCAGTCTCATAGAAGTGGAATACTTTATTGATGAGGCAAATGGAGGCAGGAAGTTTAATGACATACCTCTACTGTTAGACAGAAGGACACTTTTTGCAACCTAAGCCTCAAATAGTAAGCTCTGGGAACTGTGGTGTAGACAAAACAGAGCTAAGTATTCCCATCGCTACGACTGCATCTGTGCTGCTTCGAGTCCTGAGCTGGGAGTCCTCCTTCTTACTCATTTAACTTACTTTGCATCATTATCATCTCTGCTGTTGAAGTTGTTTTCACTTGCTGTACTTCAAAAGCTATTGTGTTTAGATATTTTTCCCCCCAGTATGTCTCCCTGTTTGCAGTTAGTTTGATTCTTGGACTTACCTGCAAATTGCCTGGAAAGGTATCCAATGCACGGATTGCAGTGCCAATTTATGGAGAAGATGGAGCTCTAGTTTTCAGCCATTTTCATGTATTTCCGTAAGGGGCAATCTCTGGAATAAATGTGCAAAAGTGATGTTGGTAGCCTGGGTAGTGGAGCAAGCTGTTTGACTTCAAACTACTGCAAGTACTTCTGTTAGCATAAGATGAGAGAGATTTTGAAAGTAATTAGCTTTCATGGCACCTCTGTCAAGTGGGTTAGCCTTATTCTTGGATGGATTGCAATTTATTTTATGATGTGTCACCTACCTAACTTAGCCTTGACGCTCAAATTAGTTGTATCGTCCTTTTAATTTCTGGCCTGACTGGATGTTCAGTGTTCATAGTGAAACTCATAGATTCAGAGAATTGGTTTTTGGCTGTTAATAGCATAATGTACATTCGGTTTGTGTATCATTTTGTTATGTTCTAACAGTGCTTTGAAAAGTTGAAAGATAAATTGATACTGAATGTATCTATTCTGAAACCCTCGGAAGGCTCTCATTGCTATGTAACTGCGTAAATCTCAAAGCTTCATGCAGCAATTATCTAACTAGAGGTAAGATGGTATGTTTAACAAGACTGTATGCTGATCAAGTTGTGTCTTGACAAATATTATACACACACAGTATTATGTCTCTGCTTGCTTAAAATCCTCTCCAGAAGGTTTTAAAATAGATTCTTTGTTGAAAATTTAGTAGTTTTGTATTAGATTTGTGAACCAAAGAGACACTTAGATGTTTCTCTTGATGTAATTCTTGGAAGATATGTTTGTTTTCATCTCCTCCAAAAGTAACTGAGGAAAATTTTCAGATATCCTGATTCATGTTTGTATTTATTTACCACACCTTTTTCCCTTCAAAACACTTGATTCTAAGACATTCTAAGGTTATCAGTTCTATTTAAGATTTACAGACCTCAATGCTACTACAGAATAATTATAAATGGCAACAAGCGTAATAGCTTTTCTGTTTATTTTTTTTTAATTAGACAATTTTTAATGCTTCAGTTCTACTGGAAGTTGTCTTAGATTTTTTTTTTTAAAGACTCACTTTTAAGTTTGAAATTAGGCAGTAATACAGAAGAGATTAAGTTAATTTTATTAATTGTGCAATGAAACATTTTGATCTAAATGAAACCAGCTGCTTTTAAATGATTGGACTGCTTTTTTTCTCTGATATTAACATTCATTGTATCTAGTCACAATTTATATTTCCAAAGTTGAAACTATTTATTCTTTATTTTTATTAGGGCTTGCATGCTGTGGCACAAAGATTGCATCGCGCTGTGTGCTATGTTCATGGTAAGCCTTATTTCATCTTGTTAAGTTATAAACATTATCATTCCAGGAGACTTTATGTTTTTTTGTCAGCCTGTCATTTGAATTGATCATAAACACGTTGATATGACTTTAGTCTTTATCTTTTGTACAGAATTAGTGACAAATTTCCAGTTTTGTACAATAACATCCAGTGCAAAATTAGTTTTAAAAATCTGTGAAGAATCTCATACTGACCTCAAAGTTTCAGTGGTTATGTTAAAAATAGCAGACAGCGGCAGGACAGGGATATTTTTGTACTTTAAGAAATGCAGTGCCATTCTAGTTCATGACTGGTCCCCAAATGACGAGAAGATGCAAACAGAAACACAAAAGGCCCAGCTTGGGGTCCAGCGAATCCCATTTTGTCCAGGCTCTGTGTCTTCAGGCTCTTTATCTATGCTAAGTAATTCTCCATGGCTGCCAACTCTTTGGCACTTCTTAAAATAACTCAGTTAAAAATAGTTCATAAACTCATTTTGTATAGGCAAAATAAGCCCCTGTGCTCCTCCAAAACAGCACACATTTCTTCTGTTCCTTTTCTTCTCCAAATATTAGCAAATTACCGCTTCTATTATGGACATGATATGAAAATAAACCAGCTTTTGGAATTAAGCGTCGCATTTATCAAATGGTTTCCAACTATGTTCTGTTCTTTTTTGAGCTGTTAAGTAGAAAACACCTTCTGTATTTCTGAGTTTACTGATACATATTTTCAAATTAATTACTTTTCTTCTTGCTTTTTGCTGGAAGTATCTCAAATCCTCATGTGGTTCCCGCCTTCCTACCCCATAAGTTCTCCCTTACCAGCCAAAGGATGTCTGTGCTACTCAGTGACCTCTACCTCTGAGACCAGACATTAATAAAAAGCTTTCCCTAGCTGATGAGATTAGAGATGTCAGAGGAGTGGCCAAGGCTTTAAGGGACACTGTCTTTTAATCTTCTTCCCTAGTTCACTTAAGTTCAGTCAGCCATTGAAAATCTGCTTTATTAAACTGTCAAGGTGTAATCAATTGACATGTTCAGTTCAGCTGCTTCTTGGTATTTCTGAGAGTCCAGCCACATTCATAAATGTACTGCTGCTTCCTGAATAAAAAAGTTTAATCCTAGTATATTCATTGGCTTCTTAATAAGCACACGTACCCATGGGAGTAGTTTGACTTGCAGGGTCTTGAACAGCCAACGGTAAAGATTTATAGTGCATCTTTGCAGATCATGACCAAGGACAAGCCCTTGCTCAATTGCATATGACATTTAATTACTTGTCACTCTGGAATAAGAGTTAATGCAAGAACAAAAGCTTAATATCTGTCAGGTCTTTTAATGTCAAAGTTTCTATATTTCCAGTTTTTTGTTTGTTTTATACACTTTTCCCTCATTCTAGCAACTTTTCCACATAAGGCATGAGTTTTTTCCATAGTATCCTGTACAACGTAGTGGTATTTGGAGCTGTTCTAGTATTTTGCTGGTGCTTGCTGGAGGTTTGGAAAGTCTGTGAGGATCTTAGCACTGACTCTGCCGATTTAATTAATCTGGGAGCCCCTGAAAGACAGTTAATGGCTCTAATAATAATTTCACGTTCTTATGTTCTCAGTTTTAAAATATTGGACTGATATTTTGTGCTCTGGGGTATGATAAAAGTGTCTTTCATTTTAGAGTCCACCTAGCAAAAATCCACTGCAAGCTTTGTAGATGTTCTCTAAAGCAGGGGCTCATAATTTTTCTTTACACAATTACTGCATAAGGCCCCAAGCTTGGCATTGCTTAGCTAAAATATTTTTTACAATAAATACCAGGAACCATTGTAATCTCAAGGGCTTTTAGTTAAATTTTACTAATGCAAATTGTTTTTATGAGTTAGACAAGTCTTACAGTATTATTGTCAGTCTAATTTTTTAAACACATTTTATCAAGTCTAGCACAAAAACCCAGATAAACTGAATGATAACTTTTCTGATTTTGATGGAAAAATCATTTTATGCTGTCCAATCTTTCTTTAATAGTTTTGAGGGAGAAAATGATGATTAAAACAGAGTATTGAAAATTCTGCACACAAAATACTTTATGAAAAGGAATTACAAATCCAGTGTAAAAAAAAATCTGCAGTCAGATAAATTTGTTTGGTGCTTCCTTTTGTTTCTAGTTTATATTCACAAGAAAAAATTGGGATGAAATAGCAATAAGAGAGCTCACTTAAAGCTATCAATATAACTAGTTTTAAAAAATAAAATTAGTTTAAATTTCACACTTTAAAAATTACTGCAGTGCAACTTTCGTATTTGTACTATATTTGCAAAGAATTCTGTCCTGTATGAAGAACTGGTGCAAACAGAAATGCTTATCAGTTGTGAATCAAGGGTAAGTCATATGTCTAGACTGGTAAATACACAGTTGATCTTTTATTATCTAAAATATGTCTACTATAGATGATGCTGAACTTTTTTTTTCAAAATAGTTTTGTCAGTTTACATGCTTCTAATGTGGTATAAAAATACTGAGTTTTCTTTGTGAAGTCCCCAGTTTATTTTCAGATACTCTAAATTGAACCTCGCATTATTACTCACCTTCTGATGTTTGCCTTATCTGATTAATGTGGGTTTGCAATTACTTTGAATAATTTGTCATCTTTTATCTGCTGTAATGTAATTTTTATTAGAATTCTCTCAAAGAATGCAGTTTATATCATTGAATAAAGGAGGAATGAAACAGTGGAGAGTGCAGGGCATGGTTCCTGTACTTACTGAATATGACCCTTACTGAGTGGCTTTCTTGTATCCCAGAAATGCTCCATGTGGCAAGATGTTTTTTTTAATTGACCTTTTTAAAAATACTCTGTACAAATAAGAGTTGTATAACTTCTGCAGAGGTGGGGCTTTTGATTGCAGATGTTCATAATTAGATTAATTTACAAAGTAGATCAAGCCAATGAAGTAGGCATGGAAAACTGACTGAGAGTGTATCAAATTAGCTAAGTAGAGCAATGAATCAGACAGACCTTAACTGTTTGATTTCTTTTTTTAATCATCACCTTGAACAGTGTGTGGTGCTTTTCAGTTTCCTTGTTGTCTCCTTGTGACATGCATGTCTTGGACAGCGTCAGCCATGGTAACACGCAGTACCACAAGCACTGTACCACTTTCAGAAATCCACTGGCATTCCCAATACACGGAGCAATGTCCTGCTGTACAATGACCTGTAAATTAAATACCCAGATAATGCAGTCCTGCCTAATGGTGTGTTTGCTCACTTCTGTTATCACCAGTATAGTTACACCAATAATTCTAGATGGCATAAACTTTCATCACAAATAGTACTATACACTCAGTAATAAGCATAGTATTTGTATAAGCCAGGTAAAAAAAGGTACTTTTTGGTTTTCATTATTCAAAAGTTTTTCCATGCTGAAGTCTAACAATTGATTGATTTACCTCCCACATAATTTTTTTAATTATTATTATGGACTGAGGATAGTATCTTTTCAGTGTACTGTCCTTTCCAGTACAAACATTGTGCAGGGTGGATGTGGTATTTTATCTAAACAATAGCTTATCGGGGGAAGTGTTCAATAGGCAGCTCTTCAGAAACTTCTGGTTGCCGTGTGATGACAATCAGCCATTGAGGTGTCCTTAAAATGATACTTTTAATAAGTTCTTTTTATTTTTAAGTAAGTTCATTCAGTTTTGAGAGTGTTAGGCATATTCTTTTCCTTCTTTCTTATCCATTTGCAAATGATCTTGTATTTTTAGATGGACTTATTTTGCCTTTCACTGCAGAAAAAAAGAAGGTTCCATAAGATTGTACAAAGTGTACATTTTCCTTGTGTCATTTCACAGTAAACCACACTGGTACTTGTCAGGTTTGGCCCTGACAAATTGGACCGAGGCCCTGCAACATTGACATTGAATACGGAGAAGTGATCTCTCTCCAGACATGACCTTCACACTTACCTTTTCCTTCTCTTCAAGAGGTCAAATAATTTCCTTTTCCACATTCACAATGAATGCTAAAGCATGTCAGAAAATGGGGAAAGGTGAGAGTTAACGCTTCTAACTCCAAAGCTGAAAAAAAGACCACTTTTTTGGTGGTCAAATTTGGCAATGTCTGTCCTTTACTTTCAAAATTTAGAGAAGTGCTACAATTCACTGATCTTTAAAGTGATTTTCATTCTTCTCTTTCTGCTATATATCAGCTTTCTCCCTGTGAGATAAAAGCTAATTACAAAATATATACATTTTTTTTTTTAGTATGAATCTCTTGCCCTTGTGTACTCACCCAGGTCCACTCACTGAGGTACTCTAGTCTGCTTTGAGTGGTACCCTCTGTTAGTTGCACTAGGTGAAGTATTTTCTTGCCTGTTAATACCCAAAACACAGGGGTGAATAGGTTAATACAGAAGCACAGCCGACAGATTCAAATGTGAGAGAGAACTATGAATGCTTCCTTCAGCATCAGCACTGATGAGAATAAGACCTTCCTTAGGATATTTCTAAATACTGAACTGCCTCCTCTGTAGAGCATAAGTATAGATTTCCTGTAAATTTTGAATTGATGATCATTCCTTGTGCCATCAGCTCAACAGTGAACTTGTACGCTGTGGGCCTTCCTTTAAAAAAATACACAATGAACACCCTGACATGTTGACTTGGGGCATTTATATTTGAGAATTTTATTACAACTTAAAATACTATCCTTCTCCCACTGCAAAACTGGTTTCTCCTCTTCATAATTCCTCAGCTGTTTTATCTTAAATATCCAGAAGTGAAAGTCTTAACCAGGGTTATCAGCTTGGATCAAGCTTTTGAAATCCAATTTTAAAATTTGGAGTGATATTTTCATGCCATTAACATTGAATGCTTAAAAAATCAAAATATCCTGTGTTTAAGAGATCCTCTGAAAACTATAGAATCCTTGAACAGCTGAAGGTAAAGAGGAGGCATTTGGGTAATTATTTCAGGATTTTTGTGGGTTGATAGTCGTGTTTGCCTTCAGAAGATATAAAGAATAATTCTAAAAAATTATGCCCGAGATGTGTAAGCTGCATTTTCTTTTATATCTCTGGAAAGGTAGTCTGTCATTTATCTGATGAATTTCTGTCACTTTCCTTGATTTTTGAATCACTGAAAACAAGATACAACTTGAATTTTAACAGATATGGAAAACTGCTAAGAGAAGCCTGTAAATAGGAATTCTAGTTAATGCCCTTCACCCCCAATGTTTCTCTTTTGTGCTTGTTGAAATACAGAATTGTTAGGTCTAAAAGCACTGTGAAAATATTTTAGACAACATGTATGTGCTTTCAAGATGCTCGAACCTGATCAGTTATCTGAATTTCTTGGGAAGGATGGTGGGCTGTACAAAACATGACCTAAATTGCTTTGGTAGAAACATGAATCCAAAAACTTTTTCATGTTTTTATTTGGTGTCTCTGAACAAGTGTGAGATACCTGGATGTGACTGGTAAATGAATCAGTACAGGGGAAGGAATAATGGATGACTCGTAAAGCTAAACATTGCCTCCAAATAGCTTGTACAAAAACCTGAAGTATAGAACTCAAGGAGGATATTTTGCTTTGTATAGGCTTGAATTAGTTGATTCTTTTATCACTCTGTCGAACATAAGCTGAATGTGTATACTATACTTCACTGGTAAAATACAGTGTTTGTAACAAAATGTGTATTTTTTGTGGCTTTGGTGTCAAGGTCCAAAACCACTAATAAGACATGATCTTAGTTCACAAACCATAAACATTACTGTTGATTAATTGGAAGCACTGGTTCTAGGTTCACGGTCTTGGGCATTTTCAGTTTATTGCACAGCTTTTTAAAAAATAAGCGGCATTTCTAAAGTGTGAGGATATACAGCAGCTTCCATGTCTCCTTAAGACTATACACATCAGGAACCCCGACAGCACAGTTTAACTATCTGGGAGAAGGTGTCATTGAGAAATTAAGATGCACGGTCAAAAATACCTGTCCAGTAATGCGTTCATGATCATTTTACTACCAGTAAGGTCAGTGTGTACTTAAAGCTAGTCCAAGACAGTACCAAAACTGAGTTGTGCTGCACCAGCAGCAGATCAGAGTCAGAACTGGCTTCTAGGAGGCTTCTTGGTAGGGGCGATAAGAAGTGTACTCTGTTGGAAAAGCTGAGTTGTGTTGATGCAGGCTCAGCTGCACTGGCTGGCACCGCTTGCAGGTGGGAGCGTGCCTCTGTCAGCTCTTTGTGTGAGCACCTCGGCCGTGACACCTCCCTGCCTCTGCGCCTCCAGTGCAAATCATAGAATCATAGAATGGTTTGTGTTGGAAGGGACCTTTCAAGGCCATCTAGTCCAACACCCCTGCACTGAGCAGGGATGTCTTCAACTAGATCAGCTGCTCAAAGCCCCGTCCAACTTGACCTGGGATGTTTCCAGGGATAGGGCATCTACCACCTCTCTGGGCAACCTGGGCCAGTGCTTCACCACCCCCATTGTGAAAAAGGTATCGTGGGCTGTCTCTTAGCTGTGAACTGACCTGTTTACGCAAGACTTTTTTTGGAGAACAGGTAGCTCTTTTCAACAGGTTTCAGTGCTCTGATGAAACTGTTAGATTTCTCAAAGTCTTTCCCCACAGGCATCTAAAGTAGCTCACTGACTGCTATTCCTCAGGGCACTGTAGCTTTCTCTTTGATGCAGAATGAGCCTTGTCATGAATTTGAAACTACTGCTTACCTTTTTAATTTTCTTTTTCCAATGATGTAACAATGTTAAAAATATCACCTTGAAAAAAAAGACTTGAGAGCCATAGGAATAGGGAGGGAAATCATATTCTACTATAATAATTATATTTATGCCACTCCTTTTATTTAATTGACTCTCTGTCTATATTCCACTGGTAGCAATGTTCTTCTACCATAGTAAGTGGTAAAGCTGGAAAAGAGGTGATACATTAATGGTAGGAGTTATAATCCTTCTCAGTCTCATTTCCTATAGGGCATATGACTTATTTGCAATTTTGTTTAATACTTACAATATTAAATTTACAATAACTATTTATTACCCCATGGCTAGGTATTCCTAAACTTGCTTTCACAATAACTTATGTGTCACATAAAGGATGTATTTTGTCCAGGATTCTTAATCAAGGTCATTGTTATTTTTGGTTTGGTAGTTGGGGTTTTTCCTCTTCCATGAAGTATATTATTTTCCTTTAAGAACCTTGATGTCATGGATGAAAAGCTGTATTCAGTAAAAAGAAAGCAGAATAAAATCCTTTTTTTTAATGGTCTGAGGTTTAAAGCGTGAATACCTCTATTTTTAATTTTTTTAAAACTTACTGTTTTCTATCAAGTGGGAATATTTTTACATTTGCTTAAACACTGCATCAATATTTCCAGCAAAATACTTCTTTTCTTCAAATTTCCTTTTTAATAAAATGCAGCCTCTTTGAACTCCACAGACCTCACCATCTGTTACTCAATTTTCACTCCATAAAATTTTGCTGACATCTGTTTCATCAAAAATATTTTTATAGTCATGGAGAAATTTAGTTCAAACTTGATATTATACTGTTCCTACACACCAAACAGAAAATATGAAAATAACGAACAGGAACTTATGGGAGAGGAGAAGAAAACATTAACGTGAAGTCCGTTACCACTTAGGGCACTGCTTGAATCTGGAAGCGATAGTCCTGTCTCGCAGGCTGTGGAGCTCAGTGCTTCCACAGCTTGCTGCTGGGCAGAGGCTTCCTGGGACAACACGGGGCAACTTTCCCCAACTTTGCTAAAGCTGGCTGTTCCCTCATGGCTGGAGTTTTGGAGCAGCTGGCTAGGCTTCGGTTTGAAAAGTCAGAACTAAGTTTGTCACGTTTTAAAAGCCTGTCCTTATTCCTTGCCCTGCTGTCTTTGTACTTTCTTCCTTTATTTACATTATTTGGGTGAAGTAACTCACCCCAATGAGTTTCTTTACCCTGCTGAAACTCTCCTCTCCAGCACAGGCAGGACACCTGTAAGACATCAATGAAGTGATAAAAGTAGGGGAGACAGATGCTCATCTTTGATTCTGCTCTCTTTGGTTCTCCCATGCCCTCTAGGGTGATATGCTCTCCAGTTTCATTGTTTTTCTGTCAAGTGCATGTCATGTTGAAGTTTGTGGGTACTATAATAGATGTAGTGATAATTATTAGCAAGACCTTATTTTTAGTCTGTTTTGTTTTAAGGAAATGAGGCATATGCAATTTCTGTCAATCTGTTTATTTGGTTGTCTGTCAAGCTTGATTAGGAAATTTGCATCAGTATTGTGGTCTAACAGACCCTTCCCATATGGCATAAAAAAATGAACATAATTTTAAAACAATAATTTATAACATTTGATAACCAAATAACTATATTTTTTTCATTGTTCTTTTTGGTTATCTTAAATTTTTATCAGTTACATTGGTTCATTAAGGCATGATATGTTTTACCACATATTCTTGATTTTTGCGAAGTATCAAAGTGTCGTGGCTTTTCTGCTGTTTATTTTCTCTGTTGCTATTGGGGTTGTTGTATAGGTGAACTTTCTCTTCCAGAGTGATTTAGCTGTTTACTGTGGATTTATATTGTTTTGTGTGCAAATTGAATTGATACTTACAACTGAGTAATAAATTTGGAATATTGCTTTTTAATTGAATCTTCAGTAAAATGTGCTGATTATCTCGAATTTAATGATGAACAATGCTTTTTAAATTTTTCATTCAAACCCCGTTATCTGCACATTCAATATTTATGCATGTATTATTAAACTGAAGTTGTTACTTCATATTTTAAAATAGTATTTTCTTCTCTTTCCTGAAGAAGAAAGTTAAGCTTTTTTTTTTTTTTTGAGAGACAAAATCAATTGAAATGAAACATGAGCATCACTTTGTAATGCTTAGAGTCCTTCCCTAAGTCTTTATCCTCAAACACACCTTTACGTTTTCTTTATTCAGAGAGATTTATTAAGATATCCTTGAAAGAAAAATGTCTGGAAGCATTCTTTGGTTTGTTTAAAATCTTTAGTTTATTTGGAAGGAATAATTTTCAGCTGGTCTTTCAAAATCTTTGAGAGCAAAGTGAAAGAAAAGATTATAATCTTCTAATGGTAGATTACAAGGGGAGCATTTGTTTTCTGGATATTTTGCAGATTGTTTATGGTAACGATCGTGTTGTATAAGTTTAAACTCAAATTATAACCAGAAAAGTTTTTGGCCAGATGTTGAAAACTGAATACGCTGTTTGTTTTGTGACAGACAAAATTAGATTGCCATCATATTTGCTTATAATGAGATCAGTAAACTGAAGAAAAACAGCCTTTTAGCATGAATGATGTGTGCTGCTCTTTGAAAAAATATGGACTGAGAAAATTGCAATTGATTTCTTTTACTTGCATTGACGTGAAGGTTTGGGACAACTGGAAATGCTAACACTGCAAGGAAACAACACTGTTTAACCTCTGTGAGTCAGAATGGATATCTGAGTGTTATATCACCTGTCAATCCCATCCAGGCAGTGCTATATGTCTTAGAGAAAAATTCTGCTAATTTTTTCTTGCTTGACTCTATCTCTTGCTGACATTTAGAACAAAACAAATTAAACTGAAACATGACAGGAAAATCTACTGGGCATAAGTCATAAGCTCATACTTCATTTGACGAAGAACCAAACAAATAACGTTTCACAATGTCTTACTCTTCTCCCCGGCATAGGCAATTGGGAGGATCCTGAAATGTTTCTCCAATGACACAGTGGCTTGGTGCGGGAGTGCGTTTCCCAAGGTGTAGCTGATCACTCCTTGGCAGATTGCTGCTGCTGCCAGAATCACAGAGGGAGAGCTAGGAGTGTACTGCATTGCGGGTGGAGGTGCACTGATGAGGAATTCTGTTCTACGCTAATTCTGTTCTATTCTAACTCCATTTCACCCTAATTCTTCCCTTATTCTGTTCTACGCCAGTTCTTGCTCTATGCGAATTCTAGTTCTTCTTGTATTCGGTTTAAGATCACAAGAGATCTTGGAGATAGATGTACCAGGCTAGTAACCTTACACCCGGTGCAGTCAAAAATGGCATAAGAATCATAATGAAAAAGCAGCAGGTTTGTGAAATGATATTTTTGTCAAATGAGGACAGTAAGCCCCTGTTAACCATTACCTTGTCTCTTTAGTAATACACAGTGGAATGAGGAGTTTATTTGGTGTTCCATACTGAAACTCTTAAAGACTGTTTAAAGATGAGGTTCCTGGTATAGAGGATCTCTTGATGTGGCTTGAGATAGTAATTCTTGGAACATTACTAACTCTTGCCTTAGAGATGCAAAGTAGTAAATTGCTGTGAGAAAAATAGTTTACTGTGTGCTACTGTCACTAGTATTATTTTTTTGATTATTGCTTTGCTGTGGTATAAATTATCTCATTCTGGTCTTTCGTAGTAATTTGGCTTGAATTTCATTAGGGAGAGGTAAATGCTGTTTCACTGATAGAGAGATTCCACCTTGCTGAAATAGTGTAACTTTTGACCATGCACTGCACAGATGTTTTTTTTAATACATCTATGGTCAAAGGTGGGAGCTTATGGGCTTCTTTAGAAGGCTCTTTGAACTGGTTTCTTTGAAGAAACCAAGGGTAATAGGCTGTCAAAATTGTCAACAGAAATGTACTTTCTTTCCCCACCCAAACTTAAAAAAAACCCCAAAAACACTATCTTACTTTTCATACTCCATGGCTTTTTCAAGTCCTAGAAGTAAGTGTCTTCAGCTAGGAAAAGGAGCTGTGTGTGTCATTGTTTCCTGGTCTGTCTCCTGATTTCCAGAAGGAGGTCCTTGTTAGGAGCTTTTCAAAAAGTTTCCAAGCTTTTAGCCTGTAGCCATATGTCACATTTTGTGCACTGTTTCCTTTTTAAGGCCATTTTTCTAATCAAACTCACTTTTCCAGTTCTTTTGATTACTGCTGTTTTCCTGATTCCCACCATTCCTCCAGGGCTGTGCTATAGTCTCTCTTTGTAAGCAGGTGAGAGGAAAAAAACCTACATTAAACTTGAAAGTAACCTCTTTACTCTTGTGACCACTCCTACGCAGTTCAGCTGTGAACACTGGTGGTTGAGGGATTCACAGTTAAGCTTACACCCACCTGCAGTTGATGTTTCTTCATTTTTTTCCCCTCAATTCTGTTTGTTTATTGTTAGAGATATATGCTCAAGTGTTAGTGGAGTGAACTACATAGGGTAGCTGAACCATATGTTAATGCAATCTCCGTGTGAAATAAATCCAGCCTAACTATCTCTTGTGGTAGACTGTAACTTTTCAGTGTTAAAAAGTTGGAGAATAAAATTGTTGTTCTCTAAATAACCTGAATAAAATGGCTTATCTGCATGAAGAAAATGTCTTAGAAGTAGAACGTAGTAATGACTTTACTTTTTAGTTACCAAATTTCACCGGAAAATGGCACACTGAGTCTTTATTGCATTTTCTTTGTTGGTCTGTTGGTGTTTGAAGAACCACATGAGAAACTAGGTAGTAAAAATGTGGAGAGAGCCTAAGGAAGACAAAGGAAGATAAGAAATTAAAGAAATTACCTTTTTTGGCCTTACATTGGTCTATTTATAAAACACAGATGTTTGCAGAATATTCTCCATTTCTTGTTTAATTTTCCACCTGAACTTTGGCCACATTTTTGTCAGGTTTGACACAAATCAATGAGTAGTTTTAAATACAAAAATATTTTCAGATGAGTTAACTTTTATTGAAAAATATTTCCACTTTTTATGTTTCATAGCTGATTTTAAAACTTTGTGTTAAAAGTGAAATTAAAAATATATGCAAAAATATTAAGTATCCTTTTTCTTTATAAAGTTAATAGAAGGTGAAGTTAATGGAAGGTATTCACTTTACACTTAGGTATGGAAGAGAATGGGAACAGTTTTATTTTTTTCTATAAGTAGTAACTTCATCGGATTATAATGTCATATTTCTTGATAATACATAAGTGCTTTCACTCCTACATGTACTTTCACAAAATGTAAATTTAATGAGTCACATTCAAAGTACAAAGGCACTGGGAGTTTGAAAGATTATTTTGCTTTATGCAGCAGAAACCATTATTTAGTATCAAGTCCTAAAACTTCTAAATCATCCAAGTTACAAAAGTATTGCAATAATTACAGTAAATACTGTGAATAAGCTACACAGTTGATATCTAAACTTAGTTTATGCAGAGAATTGAGACACTTTTGTTTTACATTTGTAAAATAGTTTTAATTAGAAGCAATCAAATAAAATTTTATTACTCCAAAGTAAGTTGCTGCTTTCCAAATTTTTAAAAATCTACATACATTCCATTTGTATGTGAAAGCTTACTGTAAGTAAAGTTTGACTCGTTTATAAGGAACCCTTCCATTTAAATAGATTTTACCAGATTGCAGACTTCTCACGCTTCTCTTACTTGCAGCATTTTTTGTCCAAAGCGTTTCGTACTGCCACTGTTCAAGCCAGGAGGCAGAACTTAAATGGATTGCTGATTAAGCTATATTTCTAAATCTATAATAATGTTCATGGTGTTGATATTGTCTTGATGTTTTATGTATCTAATATTTCAGTTCAAGGAAATAGCTGAAAAAAAATCATCCTATAAATGTATGCACAGGAAAGGTTTCTACTGGAATTTTTAAAGCATAGTTATAACAGTGATTATGTTAATGACCCGGACTAAATTTCTTCCCTTTACACTAACATGATAGCAGTGTTGTTTTGGCATAAATACTTGACAGAAAAGATGGTCTAAGGATGAAGTAGTCCCTCTAAAGCTTCTTTAAGTGCCTTATGACTCAGGCATAGATACTTCACAAAAAGTCAGTATTTTGTTCTGGAACAACATCCATGCATATGAACAATGAACATAAAATACTATGTGGGGTACTTGGAATTCAGTTTTATGGTCTGAATGTTTTGAAAAAAATGAACTGGTTATCCAAAAGGCAGTGGATAAAAGGCGATAGATTTCTGCTGCCAATAGTTATTATAGATAGAAAAGGTCCGTGCCAGTAAAAAATGGAAGTGAGCTGGCCCAAATGTATTGGCCACCACTCTTATGAGTGTAAGAAAACGTTGTGTTTTGTCACTTCCATCTTGAATTGCATTTCCACCTCCCTGAGTGGGGATTGGCAAATGAGCAGGCTTTGATATGAGCAACAGTATTTAATGGATGTTTCTACTTCTTGTTTTTTAGGTATTCAGGTTATTTAGAGAACAATAGGTTTTCACATGAAGTTTGGTTGCTGTAAGGGAATTGTCACTATCTCATCTTCTCACTCCTTAGGCAACAGACAAAATCGAGTATATATTCTTTTGAAAATCAAGGTGCTTGTATGTACCAGTGGTAGTATTAAGATCCAAGAACTGTTAGCTCTAATATAGAAATTGCATATTGCAAGTCTGATTGGCTTTAAAATTTAATTGGCTTTAAAATGAGATTTTTAAAATAATGTGTGTGGTTTTCTTCTTTTTGTTTCATTTTTCTTTTTTTTTCTTTCTTCATTGTGATTCTTGAATATCTAAAGCCAAGAAAGAAAAGAAGAGACAATAGCAAGAAGAAACAAGTGTGCAGCTTGCTTTTATTCTGTAGAGTACGGCACTTTTAACTTTCTGAAAATGAAGCTGAGATTTTTCATCTGTTCCCCTTTGCGTTCTTATAGCAGGTTACACTACCTTTGTATTCTTGGAGCCTATCCTTATGATGTTTCTAATATTAGGATCAGTAAATTTTGAGCTGCCAAGTACTGTTTAGCATATAACAGCTTTGACAGTGTGGACCTGAGTCTACTTCATTTTTAAGATAGAATAACCTGCTTCACCTGGAAGGAGGGAGTGTACATAATGATGGTAGATTAAAACATAAACTCAAAGTTTTCTTTTGCTTGTATACCTTCCTGAATTTGCTTTAGCTACTTTGTGCTGGATGTAACTCATATAACTGCTTTGCAGTGTTATTTACTGTTAAGTACAATATGACTTGCATTTAGTATATTTGAGTGGAAAAAAATTGAATAAATGAGGCTTAGTGATGCTTTCACTAAAATATTATGATATCTGTGCCTCAAGTCTAATATGCTGCTTTTGCATCTTTTATTAAATGATGTGCTATTTTTCATGCTTTGACTAGACCATCACAAGAGTGCGAATGCAAAACAGCGATGAAAGAAATGATGGTTTGGAATTAAATTTTTATTCACTTCATTTTATATTGTATTACAGAATAGCTTTGTTCTTAAGAATATGTAACTGATAGAGTATGTAACTTAGGAACGTAAATATGTAACGTTCAGTGTAAGCACATTAGTCTTACAAGACATTGCTTAATCTAAAGTCTTCTCTCTATTTTAAAGAAATTATGACTGTTTCTACTCAGGCTATCTAGATGCTGGAAATTATCTCCTCCATTTATGTGCTGCAACTGATATAAAGGAATTTTGATTTGTGAAAACCGCTGATGTCTTCTGGTATAATCATCATCTGTCTATAAATAATTTACTACCTGAAAACATGACATCTAATTAGTTATTGTTATATTTAGGCTATGACAGGTTAAACAGCTATTGCGTTATAGTTTGGTTTTGAAGTTTATAATCAAAATTGGTAAAATCCAGGTATGTTAGTCTGCAGTAAATCTATTAAAGTAACTTGAAGTCAGTAGGCAGACATATATTTAAGTGCTACGAGCAATGCAGATATCTATCCAATGTAGTGATGGCTAGGAATGGGCAAAAAATGGCTGTTTACATCATGTCCTAATCAACATCACTTTTTCCATGACAAGCCGTTGCTCAAGAAGATACAAGTGTGGATGATATTGCTACAGAAATACCAGTGTGGAAGCTTGCTGTGATTTCTTTTTAGTATGTCATTGCCAGGTGAAAAACGTAGCCACATTCTTGTCAGAAAATTAAATTTCAAAGTCTAGGTAAAGCAGCCAAATCTGGTCAATATTTTTGTGAGTTGTACTATAATAATCTCCATAACTGGACATAAATGGTCAAGAATGCAAAAAGTGTTGTTATTATACCACAGTATTGATTATTCTTATTTATTTAAGAAAAGAAAGTTATTATGAATTTGTATCTGCCTCCTGCTCCGATGATGAGGGATTGCTACATTGAAGATGAAAAGGCTTCTTGTAAGAACTATAAACATCTCTTCGTAACATCATCTTTTACTCTATTTTTCCCTCTCAGGAATGGCTTGTGCTGCAAAGGAGAAAAGTAGTTCCATATATCTAACTTTTGTATAAAGTACATGAAAAAGAAGATTTATTACTGTGAATATAAATTGAAATGTCTTTCTAATGTGATTATGGATTTCCTTTGTGTCATGTGTTTCATGTACCTGAGCACACTTTGATATTGTAGTAAAATTTACTACATTTCAGAGTATTACAAAGCTTAATGCTTATTTTAGTCACTTGACAGCAGTATTTTTTTTATCTACTCGCGGCTGAAAAGTATTGCACAGGGTATTTTTTTTTTTATTATTTTTATGCTCTTTGATATTAGAACATTTTCCATGGAAACTTAGACTTCCTTTCACATATTCAAGGGTTAGGACCAAAAAATGCAATTTTAAATTGATGACTTTTACTCTTATTACTTTTCTTCTTGTCAAATTAAATTTGTGTTATGTAGGAAACATCAAGTAAAATTGAAAATTTCTAGATATGTTTTATTCCACATTTGTTTCATTTGATATATGTTACATAACAGGAAATTAAGCAGACTTTCTATGCTCACTTTCAAAGTGTGAAGATTAGCTGCTGAGAAAATGATGGTTAAACATCTATGCAAATGAAAATTTCAGCAGCTTTTATGTACTGTAATTTAATGCCAACCTAATTACTCTATTTTGATAATATTTAAAATAATCACTGTAACATAGGGGAGAGCAGACTAACTAAGAGGTTTTTTTTCTGTTGTTGTTGTTTTCATTACTTAAATGCTCCTTTCATATTTTTTGATCAAATTTCCTCAAGCTTTATGTGAAGTCAGCTTACGTTGGTGTATACTGTGCTGGTAACTTGGGTTAACTTTAACTTCCGACTCCCACCTTGAGTTCTTAATGGTATTCCTTTTTCATTTAATCATAAATGAAGCAATCTGCATATTAAGCATCCTTTTTGGATCAAATGAAAATACTTCAGGCGTTTCTCATTTCTTGATACAAAATAATTATGTAAACTTAATCATGCTGCCACTAGAACGTGATCGTTGGTAGCTATCACAGTATGCAACCCAAACAGCTCAAAGTTACCATGAATTGAGGGTATTTTTGAAAGAGGAGACATACATATACCCAACCATTCCTCTGTTTAACAATTGAGCATGGAATACCTTCCTTTTTAGGACTTGTTTTTAGTGGCCAACAATGAGGGAGTTTACTTTAAAATTCCCATTAAGTGCAGAGGTAAGTCATAAGTCTTTGCTGTGAAGTTGCTTAGCTTTCATGATGATCAAAACTGTTTAAGCCTTCCTTCCAACTGAACAGAGTGTAGAGTTTATGACTGTGCTGTTTACTGACACTTACCAGGCCCTACCATCCTGCTGCCTGACCTGGGCACAGAAGGTTAAAGAAACAGAGAAGTGAAGTAGTTTTTCTGTTAACAGAAGTTTCTCCTGATAATTCAGCTAAGGACTCCACACAGTTCTCCATTAATAATCTCTTTTGTAATCAGCTCGTGGTGTGCCAAGTGAACTTGGCTGTATTTGGAAACGTTTCTGGGAAAATTCCAGCCACTCACAAAATCATTGTAATCAACTTCTATGATAGCTGCAATTAGAAATCAGAGACTTTTGAAGGAATTATAGGAAATGTGCAATAAGAGAACAGTCTTCACTATGAGGAGTGCTCCTTCAAAGTCTCATCTTTTATTATTTTGTTGAAGACCAGTCCAGAAATTTCGTTACTGTTTTCATTACTCTGCCAGGTGTAGTAGTTTCTGAATGAGGATCCTCTGAAAGTTTCCTCTAATCTATGTCATAGTCGAGGTTAACCTTGGAAGTTCTCTTTGTATTACTTTCTTTTAAACTTCAGCCAGGAAATGAGTGTTCAAGGAAAATTCATTTCAGAAGGATGGAGGACAAACCTCCAAATAACCACATATTTTATACATTGAGGCATCTATAAGGCCATTGAAAATAATTTAGGGAAATGAGATAAACTGGTTTAAATTTGCTTTATGATGATACTGTAGAACAGTTCGTCAGGATGGTACCAAATTTAACTCTCGACAACATAGATGGTCACAAAACCACGTTATAGACTAGTCTGCTTAATTTTATAGTGGCAATTTAATCTGTTGCACTGTTTGTAGCTAAATACCTTTTTGACTTCTTCAGTCAGTGCTTGTCTCAATTGTGTAATGTAGTGATTCCAAGAGAAAATGGTGCTTCATGCCTGTGGTGTGGTGATTTTTTCGTAGTGCAGTTTCTTTTATGTTCACAGTACAGGGCGAAAAAGAAATCAAATGTCCTCCTATGATCACTTGACACTTAAGGAGGCAGCTGACGTTCCATATTTCATCCAGATCCATGAAGATTTCTCAAGTCTACAGAGGTTGAAGTTAGCTTCCTGAAAGCAAGAAGAAGCACTCAATTATTTGGCAATATTCTAACTGCTATAATATACAAACAATTCTATGCTGTGCTTCTGGGTTTTGTTTTGCGTAACTCTGGGTGTACCTGAGTGTTTATATTTGTATTCTGTTTTTCTGTTGAGCATCTATTATTTGTCCAGAAATAATATATAGAAGCATTAATACTTTCGATGAACCTTTATCTCTGATTATTTCGGGGTTTTTTTAATATATATGTATGTATATATGTTCTGAGAATTCTTAGCTTAAAGAGCTTGATTATCTTCACACTTCTGTTTAAGAATCAGTCTTGTAATTCTATGCCTGCCCTGTGAAAGGCAAACCTCCTTAGAAACGTTCTCACCCTGATTCCCATCCTACTCTGTTGATGATGACCTCTTTTCTTTGAGAGAGAGAGAAAAGAGATGGTGGCTTTTTACTTGAAGGAATAAGCATACAATTATTTTTTTAACCCCTGCATTCTCTCAGCTGGCTCTTGAAGTTTGAACTAAAGGGAAATAAATTATTCCATTGTGTTCCATCTCTTGCAATACAAGTCCATTGTAATTTCATTTGCATGAGTTAGCAGTCTGGATATTCATAACATTGTCATCAGGCCTCAAATGTCATTAATGTTAGATTATTGATGAAGAAGAAGAGTTTGATATTTATATTAAAACATGCAACACATGCTTATGAGGTTTCTCTTCACTGCAGTCTTTCCAGTCTGGTTGTAATGGGGAAGGTGATAACCACATGAAGGCTCCAAGAATTTGTATCTACTAATGCTAAGGACCTCAAGGTATTTTTTTGACTAAACTAAGAAAAGGTTAATTATTTCATTTGTAGATGCCACATATCTACTGCAGAATTAGTGGAACTGCTCAGTCTGGAGAATCTAAAATCAGTGTTGTGCCAATACCATTTCTTCTTACCTGAGGTGCTAACAGTTTGAGTAAGACTTGCAGTGTTAACCACTGTATGAACGTCAGCACTGAGAGAGGAAACCAGCCCACCCCTACTTACTGAATTTATTCAATAAATCACTGGCAGTAACACCATAGAATCCCTCCCAAATTTCACAGAATCACTAGGTTGGAAAGGACCTTCAAGATCATCAAGTCCAACCATTAATCCAGTGCCACCCTGTCCCCTAAACCATGTCCTGAAGCGCCACATCCACACGTTTTTTGAACACTTCCAGAGATGGCGACTCCACCACCTCCCTGGGCAGCCTGTTCCAATGCCTGACCACCCTCTCAGTGAAGAAATTTTTCCTAATATCCAATCTAAACCTCCCCTGGCGCAACTTGAGGCCATTTCCTCTTGTCCTATCACTAGTTACTTGGGAGAAGAGACCAACACCCTCGTCGCCACAACCCCCTTTCAGGTAGTTGTAGAGAGGGATAAGGTCTCCCCTCAGCCTCCTCTTCTCCAGACTAAACAACCCCAGTTCCCTCAGCCGCTCCTCATAAGACTTGTGCTCCAGACCCCTCACCAGCTTCGTTGCCCTTCTCTGGACACGCTCCAGCACCTCAACATCCTTCTTGTAGTGAGGGGCCCAAAACTGAACACAGTATTCAAGGTGTAGCCTCACCAGTGCCCAGTACAGGGGCACGATCGCTTCCCTACTCCTGCTGGCCACGCTATTTCTGATACAGGCCAGGATGCTGTTGGCCTTCTTGGCCACCTGGGCACACTGCCGGCTCATATTCAGCCGGCTGTCAACCAGCACCCCCAGGTCCCTTTCTGCCGGGCAGCTCTCCAGCCACTCCTCCCCAAGCCTGTAGCGTTGCATGGGGTTGTTGTGGCCAAAGTGCAGGACCCTGCACTTGGCCTTATTAAACCTCATACAGTTGACCTCAGCCCATCGATCCAGCCTGTCCAGATCCCTCTGCAGAGCCCTCCTACCCTCCAGCAGATCAACACTCACACCCAACTTGGTGTCATCTGCAGACTTACTGAGGGAACACTCGATTCCCTCATCCAGATCATCAATAAAGATATTGAAGGAGACTGGCCCCAGAACCGAGCCCTGGGGAACACTGCTTGTGACCGGCCACCAGCCGGATTTAACGCCGTTCACCACAACTCTCTGGGCTCGGCCATCCAGCCAGCTCCTCACCCAGCAAAGAGTAAACCCGTCTAAGCCACGAGCCACCAGTTTCTGCAGGAGAATGCTATGGGAGATGCTGTCAAAGGCTTTACTAAAGTCCAGGTAGACAACGTCCACAGTCTTTCCCTCATCCACTAGGCAGGTCACCTGGTCATAGAAGGAGATCAGGTTGGTCAAGCAGGACCTGCCTTTCATGAACCAAATTTCTTGGTTTCCATTTCAGTCTGAATTTGAAGTTGGGTGTAGATAAGATGGTGTGAATGCTTTCAGTGCTTTAGTGACAGTATTTCCAAAATCCTTATACGTTTATATGCAACCACATAAAAAAGGGCACACATGCATACACAAACACATGCAAATATAAATGTAGTGTTCTTTATCACCTAGAAAATGATGACAAATGATGCTAAAAAAATTTTAGTGTATTGTCTTTTCTGGCACTAGGTAATCTTGTTGAATTTGTTCTTTTTTCTTTTTTTCTTTTTTCCTTTGAGTATTGCAGGTATCACAGTTTACAGATATTTAGTTAAACTTGATTTAAGTTCTGTATAGTATTTTTGTGGAGTATTGTGTCTAGTTCTGGACTCCCCAGTTCAAGAGAGACAGGGAACTTTTGGAGAGAGCCCAACTGAGGGCTGTGAGGATGATTAAGGGACTGGAACATCTCTCATACAAGGAAAGGCTGAGAGACCTGAGGCTGTTTAGTCTGGAGAAGGCTGAGAGGGGACCTTATCAATGTCTATCAATATCTGCAGGGTGGCTGTCAGGAGGACGGGGCCAGTCTCTTTTCAGTAGTGCCCAGTGATAGGACAAGGGGCAACGGGCACAAACTGCAGCACAGGAGGTTCCACCTCAACACGAGGGAAAACTTCTTTACTGGGATGGTGACAGAGCACCGGAACAGGCTGCCCAGAGAGGCTGTGGAGTCTCCTTCTCTGGAGACCTTCCAAACCCGACTGGACGCGTTCCTGTGCAGCCTGCCCTGGTTGACCCTGCCTTGGCAGGGGGGTTGGACCAGATTATCTTCAGAGGTCCCTTCCAGCCCCTACCATTCTGTGATTCTGTGATTTGTTGGGGGTTTTGTGTTTGGTTGGTTGTTTTTATTTTTATTACTACTGCTGATAAATATTCTCATGAGTGACAATACCTATAGTACTTAAGATTTGTTTTGTAGTGAAAAGAAGAAAAAGTTATATGACTTAAAGCTAGTGATATTTTTACTGCGTCATTGCAACTTCAAGAAAACTATGTGTCTCAACAGCAAAAAACCTCTTACCTGCATCAGAGAGCCTACTTCAGTATGCATCACAGGGCTACATTTGCTTTGCTGCTGCATGATTATGTACTATTTTGCCATCAGTCCCTCTCTGAGTTAGTGAAACCCTGACCACTTGGTGAAGCAACTAATCCAGACAGGAATTTAGGATTAAGGATTAGTCTAAATGTTTTGGGTCTTACAGAAGAAACATATTTTTCAATTTTTAGAGTATAAGGAAGCTTTTTTGATGATAGAACTCTTTCTTAGACTTCTGAAGAACTTTATTTCTTACTAATACTTTTATGTTAGAACTGAAAGGCAATTAGGAAAATGAGAAAGTAGAAGCAAGTATAGTAGAAGAGCACAGGTCAGAAGAGTCTGGCAGAGCTCAGCTCAGGCATTTAGAACATGGGAGCACCAGGAAAAGCCTTTGATTTTTTGTCTTTAACACTCCCCTCCCACCCCACCCAAGCTTTCTGACAAAGGACAGTTGCTGATTTTTTAATTCCTGCCTCCCCCCCCCCCCGCCCCCCAAAGAATCCTGCAGAGATTTGTGGGATTTCACTGATGAGAATTTTTTTTTCCCCTCCCCTTGGTGCTAGGAATAAACTATCCTTCTTTCTATCTTCAGCTTCCCATCTGTTAGCAGAAAGTGATGAGTCTGAAGAAAACTGCTTTGGAAAGTAGGGTAGCTTCTCTCACGATGAGGTGCTGTGAAGGCTTGACAAGTTCACTATGACCATTTGCTGCCTTTGTCCTTATTGTTAATAGTCAGAAAATGTCTTGGTTTTAACTTGCGCAAAATATTTGTCTAGCCAGAAAGAAGAAAATATTTTAAGTCTCTTTTCTGGGTATATAATAAATTTAGTTTGTTGAGATTTCTGTTGCATATGTATGATTTTTTGCTGAGTTTCCAAAGTAGAAAAGAATCTCATGAAGAGAAATGTTGAGAGGTGATTCATTCCCGAAACCTAGATTCCTTTCCCAACTTAGTCTGTGCTTATGAGTGGGGTAGGAGAGAGGAAAAAATGCAAAGGGAGAAGATGAAATGACTGAGGAGGAGCTGGAAGGATTTGGCAGTTGTTACCCTCAGAAACATTCAGATCAGATCTGTTGGTGTGCTTTTGCATTCATCCTCTCTTTCCCCACACTTCAATAATTCTTGAATCCTTGGGCCAGTTCTAGTCTATTTGGCAGGCAGGTAGAGACAGAAAGACATTGAGTTCTTGCCAGCAGTGAAAACAGATGACCTGGTTGAGGGGGAAAAAAGGTCTAAGAAAAAGGCTGATGATCCCTGTTGAATACCAAAAAGCTGCTTGGGAATAAAATCTTATGAAAAGTAACTAATCTGTGAAGAAAGCTCTATTTTAATCTTGCAGATTAGTAGACAGCAGAGAATCAAGCAAGGCTTCATTAGCTCACCTGGTCACAGAGGTTTTTTTGCTTGATTTATTCCTCCTCTTACTTGTATAACCAGTCTACACTCATAATTTATATTTCCTTAGGAATAATTTCTTCTCAATTGCTTGTCATTACTGGCATTCTACTCTGGCTGAACTATTAACTTATTTTTACTTAATTTATTTGAACTATTGTTGCTGTTGCAGTAGTACGGAGTATTCTGTATCCTAAGGAGCAAGAGCCATGAAAGGTCTATAGCTTCCCTAACCATTATATAATAATTTTGACAGTGTTGGAAATCAGAATTGTACTTATTTTTGCATTGAAAAGCTTGCATCTTGTCTTGTAAGCTCATGTATCTTTTCTTATTCCTGTTATTTTGTACATGGTCTCAAGAGCACACATGGGCCTTTAATTGCAAAAACTTGTTTTCTATACAAATTTTGATTTCTTTAGTAATCCCAACATTACTTCTGTCTATCAGGGAGCAACTTTCCCTACTTTCGTAGTGTTCACTTATGCTTTTCAATAATAATGCAAAAATGTGTGTTATTTTTGATTACTTTAACACAGATATTTAATAATTCTTTTTAAAAACCTGCTTTGATTTCTTTTTGTATTTGAAATTGTTTAACACCATTATGTGGCTTAATGAAAAAATAAAAACCTTAGGCTTTTATTTACAGATTAATTATTTTTTATTGACTAAAAGAAACAGAAAGCCAGGTTTCAGTATTCATATTCCTGATGCACTGCCAAATAGCTCTGTATTGTCCATGGTTCAAATCGTTCTTACACAGTCAGTGTGTGCTTTTCTTTTTCTTGGTTTACATCATTATTTTACTAGTGATAGAATAGTATTGCCTACATTTCTTTTATATCCCTTAAACAAACCCCCAGTTTGCTACATGTTGGTACCTTTTGGCATCCTGTGCATTTTCCAAATTGCATGATGTAATGGATGTTGTAAGCTAGCTATTGTATTCAAATGCCTGCTGTATCTGTTGCTTGACAAGCTGATGTTTGTCTTTGATGTTGTTCCATCTTAACTTTCTTAAACTGTCCTGATACTTTGTTTTCCATATGCTTTTCATGAACATGTAGAGGATCGCCTGAAATATTTCTCAGTTTTCTGTTCAGCCTTTTTGATGAATACACTCCTTTTTGGAATTGGAGCTTGTTTGAATTGTAATTCTATTTAGCAGCTCACTTATAACAACTTCTAAGATATTGTGGTAACTTCAAAGAAGCTTTAGACATTTTATAAGTACCTCTCTTGATTAACTTTCATGTACACAAGCATTTGTAAAATATATCAGGATGTAGAGTGTTTGTGCAGTGGAGACCCTACAATGTGACGAGGAGAGTAATGTAGTTCAGATGAGATGTTAAACCCCTTTGCTGATACCTGGTGGCTAGAATAAGAAATTTAGGAATTCTTTGAAATTGTAGTCAGTGCTTATTTGGGCCTAAATACCTTTATTTTTCCAGCAGTTAGGTTCCTAAGTCCTACTCAGAGCCACTGGTGTTTAAATTCCTGATTCAGTTCAAAGCTTTACAGTGATCATTTCCATGTTATCTCTTTAGATAATTTAAAACTCTGATGTACTTGAGTCTTTCAGTTCTGTAAATTGTTATACCACCATCACTCTACTAACCAGAAGACCTTCTTACTAGTACCTCAGTACTCCTCACAGGAGCTGCTCAAGGCTTTGCCCTTTTTTTAATGGATGTCCATGCCACTGTGTGTTTGGGCTGCAGCAAGCCGTGGAAAAGGAGTGGGCCGTTTGTGAGACCCCAGGAATCATTTCAATTCAGGCCTGTAAATACAGTCCTTGGGAAAATAGTTGAGTCATGCTAAAATTGAGTTGTGTACTCTGGAAACACCAACCTGTTTCTGATTGTCAGCTTAGCCATGGGTTTCTTTTTGTAATTGCATATCGCTTGCACATTCCTTTCAGATGACCGTATATACAAAACCTACTTTAGATCCATTCTGCACTTGTTCAACATTTTCTTGCTTTGCGTTTTGTTTCTCACATAATGCCCAGTGCAATAGAGTACAAATTACTTGTTTTTAGCAGGCATCAGGACATAAGAAATAATCCAATTTCAGGTCTTTAAGATATATTTTGATACACTGTTTAAAACAGTCTTCTCCTGAAAGTTGTATGTTCACCTACGTGCAGGCTTGTGGTCATATGATGTTCTTATTGTCCTTTATTATGTTTTTCATAATTTAGTTGCAACTTTGTCACAACTCACAGCAACCCTATGTTCCACTTACATAAACTGTATCTTTATATTTAATGAAACTAGACTTCCTGCCCAGAGATAAATCTTTGATGCACTCTGACCTGCCTGCATTTCTATTATCTCCACATAATCATTGTCTAATAGTAGTAAATAAAAAAGAAAATCATTGTTGAGAATACTTGCTCAGTGAGCAGGGAAATCACTTTTGACAGCTAGAATATGCATTGAACCTTAAGGCAAAGAAAAAAAATTTATGAATATATATATAGAAGGGCTTTTCCTTTCTTTCCAGTACTGTAAGGGCGGTTGATGGGGGAAAGTACAGATGAAGAATACAGTAAGATGGCAAGATGCTTTATGTTGCCTATAGCACACGTAAGATTTAGTCATAAAAAAATAGTCAATTTAATTATGTTTATAGAAAGCCAGGCATGGGGGAGATGATTAATCCATACAGTGGCCAAAAGGAATTTCCATGTCCATAATCTTGAGTGGTAATTGGTTTCCTTTTCGTAAATGATCATAGTGAGTTACTATTTTATTTTGTAACTTTCTCTTACTTACAAGGTTCTGAATTAGGAGGCCTGCAGGGTAAAAACCACACTTCCAGTGACTTTTTTTTTTTTTTTCTTCCCCTCTTTGTTCCTTTCCTTTTTCCTGCCCCCTTCTGCTTACCTAGCTGCAGCTCCCGTCCTAGCCAGGTAGTCTGGCCAAAATAGCTCCTGCCATCTGGAACAGTCACTATGAACCTCTCAGTGACTTCCTCTCATTTGAAATGTCAGCTTGAATCTTTTTCTTCCTTGCTTACTGCTCCTTAATTTTCTTTTCATTTTGTTATTCAGTATTCAACAAGGTGACTGTGTTGTTTGATTGTGTTGATGTACAGTATGCATGAAAAAGAGAGAGCTCTGTGTTCTTCCTCTGTCTTCCCCATGATCCTAATCCACATCAGGGTCTGGTTGCTACTGATATGTCACCTCTCCTATGAGAATTATCTAGCATGATGTATTGCATTTATATTTAGATTCAATATGAGTGCAGAGCTGTCTAAATTTTCTTTTAAAAGATGCAAAGAAAATGAAATTCAGACAAGCCATTATTTTTCAGTTAAGATCAGTTTTTTAATATCATTCCCAATAGTTTTGCATTTTCAGATGGTGATGAATTGCTGAATTTTCTGATAAGCAAACTAAGCATTGCTTTTTTTCCATAAAGGTTATTCCTGGCATTGTGCAATTAGATGCGAATGTCAATTTTGTTCTGTTGTCAAATAACTTACATTTGTAGGCTTGTTTGAAACCATGCTCTAGGACCTTGATGATGAAAAATTAGGAGCATATTAAAAATAATCCTTGCATTAAATTAGTTTAACAATGCTTTTAAGACGCTTAGATTAATAATATGAATGTTTGAAGATGTTATTCTAGTGAGTATTAGCATTAGGACAGAGGCTGACTCATGGTTATAGATGGCCAGCATTGACAATACAAGGCTATTAGCAATGCATTTGGCTAGGCAGAATATAAGCAGTGAAGTCTGTAAGCTTTTCCACACAGCTCTGCCAACAAAACATAGTCCTTGGTTGCTTGTGGACAGCAGGGACAGAGAGTACCAGAATGTTTAATTGCTTTAATTGACTAAAGAGCAAAGTGTTTTTACTAGACCCGTTTTCTTGAAGCATTTCCATAATCTTTAGGTCAGAAATAAGTAATACATAATATGTGTTTTAGAAATTCTCATTTTGTTGAAAATTGTGGAGTAGTATGTGATTGTCTAATCTTCCTTTTAGATATTTGTCCTGGCTTTTTGAGTTACCTACACTGTAGTGGTGTTCACACAACATGCACAATGCCTTGGACTGTACCTATAGCTGTCCACCATTTCCAAAGAAGGATTTTAGAGTGTAATGCATATCTATCATTTACAAAGAGCTATTTTCGTTGCTGGCTTTCATTCTTATGTGGAATCAATTTTTTCTGGGTCAAAACTTTGATATCAGTATGGAATTAGGGGCAAGAAAAGATGGTGGGAGGAGGTTGCTAATGAACAGAAAATTTCAGTTTCCAGAGCCGCTTTTGGTGTTGAGATGTTCTTGCTCAGGAAGGGAGTTTCCCAGAGATGGCTTCATTTCAGTTTTGTCTGGTGTCCGAATGGCTGCTTTGTGTCTGTGTACCTTCACCAGAGAAGACTTTATTCATGGCCTTCCTGTATTTCTTCCCAGGTTCATATTATTTCCAGGGAAATATAGGTCTGACAACTCACAGTCAAAACTTTGTAAATAAATGGGGGTGCTTCAAGAATTAGGAGCAAGACTTTGAACTGCTTTTGGAATTGCCTGTGAGACTTGCTGTGACAGAGCAGGTGTATATTGATGTAAACCTTAAAGAAAGCAGGTACTCACAGTTGGTACCATCTTGAGCAGGTGTATCATCTTCACCCTGTACTTCAGCTACACTGAAATGTTAAACACGGCAATCACAGTGCCCAGAGGGCTGGCCAAGGAGCTGCCATTTCCCAGGAAGCTGGAAGTGAAAGGGGGAGGTGGAAATTGCAAACTGTTTGTGACTAGTGGTGCTATAACAAGTGGATGTTTCACGTGCCAGCTTGAAATAACCTTCATCCGATAGTTACGTTTGGGTATCTTCATGTCTACTCCCTGCAAATATAGGTACCATTGTTCACAGCGCTTGCCTATGGGAATTGAGAAACTTTTGTTGTTTTTTTTTTTTGAGAAACCTTTCACTGCCTTAGTGTGTGTATGGGGGCAGGCAGTAGCTGGGTGGAGCTGGGTTATGGTTTTTGAGGCTTTGGAAAGTACTTGCCAGCTTTCACACTATTGTTGCAAAACCAGTAAGGGCCACGAGATATGCTTTGGCTAATTCTGCACCGAGTGGGTGCATTTGGGGTATCAGAGCTATGAGATACAGTGGTCACCAAAAAAACCTTTTTGTTTTATGGACAGTGTTTGGATCTTTCTTTATTTAATCTTTTCCTCCTGGAATAAGTTCAAAAGGGTTATTTTTTCATTTGCTCCAGTATTAGATTTCTTTGCCCCATTTATAGTAAACCCCTGAGGAGTTAAGCAGATAAGGAAATCCTGGGGCATAAGGAAGCTGCTTTTTTAATTTTAGGTGCTAATTTTAAAGGAAGAGACGTTTGGGCAAGTATTATTACTTGTATATAGGGAGTCTTTCAAGTACTAGAAATCTGGAACAGTCTTTGTGTTTCAGAGGCAAATAAAGTTTGCCTTTTTCTTCCTGTGAGCCAGGTTGAATTAATTGGAAAGAAATGAACCCGTTATTTCTGACTGATTCATTTTGGCTTAGGAAGGCTATTTTGAAGATTGATAATTCTGAGTGGGGAATAGGATGGCATTTTGCATGAAATATCTAAATTATTATTGGTGATTACAATATCCGAGTCAAGCTGATGAGCTTTCTGTAAGGCCATCATTCAGCAATCTGCAGCAGCTTACAGAGTAGTTTTTGTTTTATTGGTGTCTTTGGGTAGTAGTCTGAGGGGAAAAAAAGATTGCAAAGTTGTCTCTTGCAGAGCAGATGGCAATGGCTGTAAAGAAGCAGGAGGCTAAGAAAGCTGTCTTGGTCAGAATGAAGCTTGCAGAGTACCTTTTAAAATACTTATGTATCATATTTATTCACAGACTATTTCCGCTGCGGTGTCCAGAATGTGCTCACGGTAACAAAAAGGCTGTAGGAGGCACCGCAACTGCGATTACTCTATTGACTAACTTTGTGAGAATGAGTGAGCGGCTGACGTGGCTCTTTGGGAGCGTGCTCCTCAGGGCTGCTGCAGTGCTGTGGAAGTGCCATGCTTTTCCAAGTGAAGCAGTATCCATTGCTTCCTACAATCCACAGAACAAATCAAGTCAAGTGGGATTCCCTCCTGCAAGTGTCCTTTTCTATGAACTTGACTGAAATTGGAGGAGGACTTAGCAGTTTGAACCGAGTGCCTGTTCATTCTTGAATGTATATAGGGAGAGTGCAGCATTTTTCTTTAGCTGCTCTGGTGCTATTAATTGGGGGCTGGACAAGAAGCAGAAAGTGTTGCATTTGTTATTTTCAAATCAGAAGGCAAACAGTGACCATTTAATGTTATAAATAAGTATTAATACCAAACAGAATATTTTTTTCTTATTATAGGACTGCAGTTAGCAACACACCCTTATCTTGGAAGGCTGCAGTAGTGATGGTGCTGCAGAAAAGAGCTGCCCCTCCCCAGCGTAGTGCTACATATTTTGATGGGTCGTGGTATTTTTTGAAATGGTTTTATATGTGTAGTTTCTGACTAACTTGCCCCATTTGTTTCCCTTTGTAACAAATTGTTACATTAGTTTCATATTTTTGCTTTCGGTTTCTGAAAATAAGGAAAAATATTCTTGCAATCATATATACCTGTGGTAGAAGACAGTGCTGAAAGAACTTGTCTTTCTTCCACCATTGAACACTTGCTATGAGGGCTCATGCATCTGCTTTTGCTCCTCAAGTGTTTTTTGCCTTTTACTTTAAATACGCAGGATCCTCGCCTGACAAAAAGACTAGTGTCACTCTAACCTGAAGAGCGTAGGTGTGCCATTCTGATTTCTCTGACTCCTAGCTGCAAGAACATTCTTGGCTGTTGAGCCATTGTTTTATTTTTCCACCTGCTCTTTCCTTGATTGCCAAAAATTCCAGAATTACTGTGGTACAAAGCAGGGTTAGCAACCAAGTTAAGCAGCAGCAGATGCACAGTTTCGATGTTTACCTGTCTAGGCAACGAAGTGCCTTTTAAGTCCTGTGAGCTTCTCAGATGTCTTCCCCCAAGTGATTGCACCTTTGAAGTGCCATACTTCAGGGCAGCTGAGGATTCACAAGGAGTCATAAGCTGCTGCCACTCTCAGAGGAAAGATACAACTGGTTTTGTATGATATTCATGGTTTTGTTTTTCCATGGGAAGTAGCTAACAGCTTTTGCTAGAACAGGAACTTAGAGACTTGTTACAGGCCTCTATTTGGGAATGAGAAGTGTGATTTGATACCCTTTTTCCCTCTGTCCTTGGAGTGCAGTGAGTGATGTTAACCTCAAACAGGTTGGGTCATTTCTTTGTGTATATATTTTCTATTAATGGGGCCCCCAACATAAGAAGGACATGGATCTGTTGGAGAGGATCCAGAGGAGGCCACGAAGATGACCAGAGGGATGGAACAGCTCTGCTGTGAGGACAGGCTGGAGAGTTGGGGTTGTCCAGCCTGGGGAAGAGAAGATTCTGGGGCGACCTTATAGCAGCTTTCTGGTAGCTGAAGGGAGCCTACAAGAAAGACAGGGATGGATTTTTTCAAGGGCATGTAGTGATAGGACAGGGGGTAATGGCTAAAAGTGAAAGAGAGTAGATTTAGGTTAGATACAAAGAAGAAATTCTTCACAGTGAGGGTGGTGAAACACTGGCACAGGTTGCCCAGAGAAGTTGTGGATGCCCCATCCCTGGAAGTGTTGAAGGCCAGGTTGGATGGGGCTTTGAGCAACCTGGTCTAGCGGAAGGTGTCCCTGCCCATGGCAGGGGGATTGGAACTATATGATCTTTAAGATCCCTTGCAACCCAAACCATTCAGTGATTCTTGCATAGGAACTTCTGCAGTAGTTATGGCATTATCACATATAAGTTCCACTTTAATCACACCAAGCATGAAGGCTAATCCAGGTTCCAAAAGCAAGTAAATACCAAGAAAAAAATTGCCATTTACAACACAATTCTCTATTCAAATTGTTTATTTCACCCAAGCATGAAGCTGGATTAAAAATTGCTTAAAAATACTGTTGCAGCTGGCTACTCAAAGAGTGCCTTGGTAACCTTGACAGCAACATAGCTGATCAAACAATGCCTTTTGGACAAGTGGCCCCTGCTGCATGATGGGCTTCTTTAAATCACTTAAATTCTTTATGCAAAGTTGCAATTTTAAGATGTGTGAACTGGGTGTAACTTATTTTGCTGTCATAATGCAGATACTTCTGAGAAGCAGGTACTGACTAATAGCAATCCCACCCAGTGACCAATACTACGAAGTGATTAACAATTTATGCACTGTAAGGTGGTGAAGTTCTGATTCTTACCTCTAGTAGCAGTTGGAATTTTTGTTGTCATGTTTTTTTGGTTTTTTTTTTTTTTTTTTTAATTCTGTGTTAAGTTTGTCATGCAAGCGCAGGTGGTTATGTTTGTACATGATGGACTAGGAAGAAGGCCAAGGTACTCCCTTGTAAGTGCATGTAATACATTAAGTAGGGCCAACAAGTGACTCTCCTACTCAACACGGAAGATTTAGTAACTTTATACGATGCAACAACTTATGAATCTGTCTTACTGATCTTTGTATGAGGTGTAGGGTGGATCCCAGCCTCCATGCTCTTTCCTTGGGCTTTTGGCGTTTGTTAGGAGCTCAGAAACAAAAGCTTTGGGTGTTTTTTTATCTTTGCTTTTTTTATCCTTAAATATATTAAAGTTTTTGTCTGGGGTTTTACTTCCGTTATGTATTTGAATTTTGTTCCTTCGAGCTTAAATTTTTACAATGCCTAAATCAAAATGGCCCCATTATAAACTTACAGTTTGGTAACATAACAACTTAATAGTATTATATAAACATGTTTCTTGCAGGAAAATTTGTTTTGAGTGAAACCATATGCACATGTTAATAGGAAATATTTGTCACACTTCTGCTTTTCTGTCATTTTTTGTATTAATTTCAATACTTATTAATAGCATCCTTCTGAAACTTCTCTGAGAGAAGGTTTTTTTAATGCCGTAACTGGAATACAATTTTAAATGTCTTGGATGTGATTCCAAACAGAGCTGAAGGAGAGTGAAATAACATGTAGTCCCTGATTGAGTATGTAGCTGTAATTACACTTAGGGACTTTGCTGATGTTATATAAACCACTAGAGCGAAACTCCATCAATAGAGAAATTATCATTCTCTATTTTCTATAAATCAATCCATAGGGACTCTTCCCTGTGGAGCTGCTTCTGTACTAATCTTTTTTTGAGTTCACATCCTGCTCGTTGGGACTGCTTCCCACCTTTTTCCTACTGTAAAACAGTTGCATTAGAAGGGTAGTACTTTGGGGGGGTGGGGTTAAAATTGTGAATTCTGACAGGTTTGCAATAATCTCCATTACCTTCCAGCATGATGCTGCATTTTCTTTTTACCCTGTAAATCATCTCTCCGTAGAAGATCTGCTTGGTGAGCAGTGCTTGCTGGTGCTTGGTGTCTCACACCTCAATCTTCTTGGAAATCTGCCAACTAGCAGGCAATGGTGATTGCTGTGTAAGGGTGCACATATGACTATTTTCTGCTATGTGTGGTTGTGTCCTAAGATTCTGCATGTGAAAATGTAAGGGATGTTGTGCCAAGAAAGGTTAACTATCCAGAGTCATCCCAAACCCTTGCTTCTGTATGGAAATTACTAGCTCAGAGATCATCCGTTTGAGCAATAATGTTAGGATTGTTTTTTGATATGTGCCTTGTGACATGGGTACCTGAGCTGAAATTCATCTGACACTTTAATGTCCAGTTACAGAGTCTTGAAAGGTTTCTTCATAGTTAGCCCACATCATTTTAGCATGAATAACTTTGCGTCTTCACGTGGCTTTGCCATGTTGCTGCCTGCTGCCTTTTCTGGTTAATGTGCAGACATTAATGCAGAGCCTCCGGGTCGTGGCACAGCTCCCTGAAGAGCTCTGCCGGTGACCTGCTGCAGGCGGGAGAACTGAGCACTCACTCCCGCTCTCGTTCCCATCTTTTAACCAGATTTTTCCAAAAAGCAAAGGCAAAGGCCTTCTCTGTTATCTTGTAGTGGCTTAATTTTCATATGACTCTCTTCGTGGAAGGCATTTTCGAAAGCTTAAGAGTATATATTGGATTTTAATATATCCAAATATATAGATCCAACTGACTGTCCCTTGTGCATGTGCATGCAGCAGATTTGTGAAGCATGACTTCCCTTTACAGAAAAGGAGAACTGACTTTCCTCGCTAATAAAAGGTATTTATGTGTTTATTTCCAGCTTTTAATAATTTCTACTCATTTTTCTGGTAAAGGTGCCAGGATTACTAGTCTGTATTATGCAGATATCCACTCTAATGTTAAAAAAAAAAAATTAACCCACCCACCGCCCCCTGCTCTGCTGCTCCAGTCTATCTGAACTGGAAGAATCTTTCCTTTCGTCTCTTCATCGGCAGTTGCTGCTTGTGTATAGCAGCCTGTTTTAGGATAGGCTTGCTAGCTGCATTTTACATGCAAAACTATTTTTATGAAATCATTGCTGAAGCCTTAAACGTGACTATTTAAAATATTTTTAGTTTTGCTGGGATTTAATCTTTCAGATTTTATGCACATGATACCTAGCAGATTTTTGGGGTTTTTTTTTTCAAACCCTCCTCCTCTATTTCTTTTTCTTCTTGCTTTTACATGCAGCATTCTTTTCTGTTGTTTTTTTTAACCAAGTTTCTGCCCAGATGGAGAGTTTTACATGTTCTTAACTGTCAGGTTTTATTGTACAGGATTTTTAACAGCAAGGTCAGTCCATGAGAAGTTCTGTTATTCGTAATGAAGGATAGGTGGCACTCTTGTTACTTTTGTTTGGTTTCCCGAAATAAATCAGGTGTATGTACTCTCTCAGCAAGATTTCTTTTTACAGAGTAAATGCTTTAGAGAGTATTCTTGAGCATTGAAGATTATTTTATTTTTTCAAAAATGAACACATACTTAAATTGTCTGAGCCTGGGACTGGTTCACAGTACTCTCTAGGAAGAGAAAAAATGTTATTTTTATGAAGACCTCAAGAATAAGTGCTCAGCTGTATGGCACTGGCTCATTTTACATATATAATTTTTGGTTTTATATCTTTTCTTACTATTTCATTAGGCAGATAAGAAAGCCAACAAATCCTTTAATGTCATTTTAACTCCAGTTATTAATACTTTTATACTTAGTACTTTCTTGTTAGTTTTGTATTTGAAGCGTAGATTTAAGTTGGCATGGTAATCATACCACTATTGAATGAAAGCAAATGTCATGTTAGCAAGTGTTAAACAGTCAATAGAGCTTTTATTTCTTAAGCCAGGGTAGCAAATATTTGTTGCCCTAATTCTATAAATTGACTGTAGAATTGTATAGGTTTGTGAGTTTGAGAGTATTCTCTTACAACCTAAAAATCCTGAAACATGGAAAAATACATGCTGGTAGAGGTATGACATGTTAGATGTTTTCTGTGATTTTAAAGAAACACTCTTTTCAATTCTCTCATTCAACTCTCCTGAATGTTTTCCTTCTCTTGCTCAGCGCGCAGCTAGGACAGGGTTACATGGAGGTATTTTAACCTTGATGCTCGATTACTTCGAGTCAAACCAGTTTCATTATTACTGCTGGCTGACAGGTTTAGATGGCTGAGGCAAAGTGATTTGGTGACCTCTGTCCAATTCCTCTTGATCCGTTTGTCAATCAATTGATTCTGTTATTGCTCTTCCCAGAAGAGTGCCCCAAGGTTGGAAGGAAGGGCAATAAGTAGAGTTGGAATGAGCAGATTAGAAAGCTTCCATTCTGCCTCTGTCCGAGAGTATGAATCTCTTCCAACCTGAGTATCTAAATTCCTCAATATTTTGTGATGCATTCTTGCCATGTAAACCTCTCTATGATGGGGTCATGGCTTGTCCAACACCACAGACTCTTTTCAGAGAATGTGTTAGTTGAAGCCTTCTAAGCAGAGCCATTCCAAAGTACTGAATGTCCTGCAAGGCTACTTTTGCCGTGCAGTTCAAATAGAAAATTAAATAGGTAATGTGGAAAGAAATGTGAATACTAAAAGAGAAGCTCATTATAGAGAAAAAAAAAAATTACATTTGTGTGATTTCCATTGAACAGCTAGTAATAGATGCTACTACCTAATCATAACATAATGTGCATTGTGTCCTTCTATATATTTCTTCAATGCTTTAATTTCAGTTAAGTCTAGAAGCCTAAACTGTGTTTGAGACTACGCTTTGCTGGTATGGTATGAACTTAGTTGAAAGAAAATCCCTTCTTGAAAGAATTTCCAATCAAATTTAAATTTTATATATCTTCACTTTAAAATATTTAGTTAGTACATATTCACTGGGGAAATAGTGCTTGATTTTAATTTTGATGGTGATTGAATTCTGGAATTAAAAACGGATTGAGCAAGCTATTTTGTTTTAATGGGTGAAGAAACATTTTATCACTTGGCAGTTTATTTTACGGTTTATAATCTCGGTGCCCTCTCATGTAATACAGGCTTGTGCATTACTCATCCCTCCTTTTTTTTTCTCCTGCAAAGTGGTATTTTGTTGTGGGTTTTTTTTTTAATAACAATACCCTGAAGTTTTTGAATTGAAGAGTCCCAAATAAAAATCTGTTTTGGGGCAGGAAGTTTTCTTGATGACTTGGATAACATTTACATTTGCTTCCTAATGTCAAATCAGCTTTCAGGCTATTAGATGCTATTAAGGCAAAGAATTTTGTGTGTTTTGTATAATAATACAAGTCCCAAATGGTGGTAGTTATTGAAGTTAACACTTTTTGCCCAACTGTGGGAGTACTAGCATCTTTGAGAGATTCCGATTTTGGTTCTTATTGATGCCTGACATTTAATGTGCTTGACATTCTGATTATTTTACACCTACCTAATTTCTTCTAGCTCAAGGGGAAATTATAATATTTTAAACAGTTGTGAAGTGTAGCTGTATGTTATTGAGCAGGTGCCACACTACAAATGCTTGGAAAAAGTCCCTAAACTAATTCTAGAATCATTGTTTTTGTGTTTTATATCTCAGAGTCAGCTAGAGTTGTTCATCAGCTTGTTCAGCTGTGCAGCTTGGTTATCTGTCTTGTTGCCAAGAAGATAAAGTCTTACTAATACTTTATGTCCTTTTATTTACCTTTATATGTGTCTGTGTGTATATAGATGTATATAAAATACATAATGTCGGACTGTGTGCTTACATTGTGTCCTTTGTGATCTAGGGGTGAGGCATTATACTAATGGATTTCTGACTAGTTACCGAAAGCTTACATTTTTCCTGAAGTTTGAGTTAAAATGACAATGTAAAAGAAGATATTCTAGACAAAATTTAGTCCATTAAACTGAGCTGATGTGTCTATAGCACACATTTACTCCTGGTATGGTAGATCTTAGCAGCAGCTGTTCTGTATCTTTGTTTATAGATAATTGGAGTAAAACATGAGAAGTTAAAATGTCATGGGAAAAAAAATTACTTGATTGTAAGTGCACCTTGTGTAAAGACTTTTCTCTCCCTTTGCAAAATAATTTCATTAGCCACCTTTGTTGATTTGTAGTCCCATGTAAATATGTGGTTCTCTGCAGTCATGTAAGATTGTAGGCTCTTTCAAAAAGGGTAAAACAGGTACCAGAGAAAGAGGAAGCAGGAGGAGAACGGTGGGGAAAGCAAGCTCTTTAGAAAAGTACAGCTGGTGGTCACAATTTCTGTTTGTTTCAGCTACTGGAAATTTTGTGTTGCATTTACCTATTGTAATTGTAAGTTGACTACATGAAGAGTGATGAAGAAATGTTAAAATACTGTATTTTGCAGACCCATGCAGGGACATTTTAAGTATTTCCCCAAGTCCTCACAGAACAATCATCATGGCCCAGCAAGAGATGCTTGAAACAGCACTGACCGAATGGGTTATAGGATTGATTTTTTTTTTTTTTTTTTAATTATTTCTTTATTTTGCAACCTTGCCACCTGGTGGTATATTCTGGCAATAAAAATTGGTTAGAAACCTGTTCTAAGAGTCATATTTACTTTGGTAGGCAAGATCTTAAGAGCAGAACTTAAGACTGGAATATAACTAGGTTCTTGGTTTTCAGCATGCAAGTTCAGTGTGTTCTTCCTTTATTGTCTCAGTGTCCCATGTTAGGTGCAGTATAAGGTTGTGCATGTTTTTGCATTAGATATATCTGTTCTCCTTCCCACTCTGATTTCTGCAGACCTGAGGGAAGAGGAAATATAGAAACATTGTGTGGTTCTGGGACATTACTATTAATCTTCAAAATAAATTTGGGATATAGTTTAAAAAGGAATGGTGTCCATGTCCTGCAACTCCCAGAAAAAAATTACGCAAACTGAATTTACCTAAGTTATGGGAAGAACATTTAATGAATGGTGTTAGCTCTAAAACAAGTACTACAAATCCAAGCAATGTGGAACTTAAATGTATTTGGATCATTTAAACTTTCAGTTGGGAACAAGGCAGAGACTGAATAAAGGCAATGACGTGCAAGAAGAGCTGGCATCTTTCAAACTTAGTGGCAGGAGCATCAGGGAAGCTCGCTCCTTTGTGTTAATCCAAGATGAAGTGGTGATCTTACTGGTCTCTGTGTGGGGAAGCCCGCATTTATAATAAAAAATATTTTCACACACTATTCAAAGGACATTAAACAATCCAGGTTTTGCAAGCTGAATCCAAACGTGATTTACTGAGGAGTATGATGATCATTAACGGGAACTTTGAAATCAGAAGTTGATGTTTTCTCCACAAAGAATATCGCCTCCGGCTGTGCCGTATGTGGTTGTTCGACACAAGAGGAACTGAGTAAAATTCTGTCACTTGGGTCAAAAATGGCATCGTACTGAAGCACAATGGTTCCCTTTTAATACAAAAATATGAAAATGTTATTTCTTTTTATCTGTCTTCATGGTATAGTGTTGATGTCTTCGCACATGGAACACTTGCATCCAGCAGGATCTCTCTCTTGCAGAACTGCTGCCTGTGATTTCAGTACACCTTCTTGAGTATCTAGTATGAAATAAGTCAGAATGTCATTTATTCATGATGACATCAGTGTGTTGACCTTAAGACCTCTCAATTATTCACTTTTTACATCACGCAAGGAAAACCAGGGGAATCTTTCTCCTCTCTGCCACCCTCCCTCTCTTTCTTTCCCTCTCACACACAGACACACACAGACAGACAGACACAACCCCCCTACCAGCTGTACGTTGGGCCCCCCCCAGCTGTAGCAGCCAGCAGGCAGCCTGTCACCCCCTGCAGTGGCTCTTCCTGTATGATCCCATACAGCACAAACCAAACACTGCTCTGTGTTTTCTCTCCTCCTGCCCTCTCTGGTGATACCAGGCAGAGCACCAGATACCAAAGCCAGCATGATGCTCACTGTCCATTTTGTTTGCTTCTCTGCCTTCTCATTCCTATCTGGTTTTTGGCCTCAGACTTCCCCTTCCCACTTTCAGCCCTTCGTCCTCCCCTTCTTGGTTAACGTTCTGTATTTGTCTGGTTAGTACTAAACATTCTGGAGCAGCTTGAAGTGCTCAAAGTTTAGACTTTTCTTCAGGACGCTATTTTTAAAGATGATGGGAATTACAACCAGTTGAAAGTCTGCAAAGGACCGTGTGCATTAAAAATACTATTTATTTACATATATGAGAGGCCAGAGGGCTACAGCGCTGATAAAAGGACAAGAGTGAGAGATTGTTGGGACTGGGGCTCATAGTTCCAAACTATTAATACAGATTTTTGGTGCCAGAGTTAGAACTTTCTTATCACATTATTTTACTGCAAAATGTCTGTAACTGTTTATGACACTGGATTTTTGCTCTTGGATCTTTCTCCTGGGGGATATCCTTTAGATCAATCCTTGTTTGTTCTATTAATTTGCTTAATTCTCTGGGGTTTGTCGAGTCTGATTATCTCTTTTCTTCCAGTTTTGAAATCAAGATTGGTTAACCAACACGAAAAGACCCAGCTGGTTATGTGACTTGGAACCCTGTATATGAAACACTCATTTGTTTTTACAAGACGACAGCACTGTATGTTGTTTTTAATTTTTTTCTTCAAAACTAAAAATCAACTGTTATAACTTAATAGCAATCTTAGAAAATAGAGAATTCCTGAGGAATTCAACGCTCATTGATAGGTGAGATCTTGATTTTTGGCTTAGTGTCTCCATCCAAGGAAACGGAAGTGCTCTATTCAATTTTGCATACTACTAACCAGAGATGATTTCCATATCACAATGCTGCTTATGGTTTCACATAATTTAAGGGGAGCTTCCCTTAGTTTGAAAGATCAATCTGCTTTGTCTTTACATTGTGTTGTATGAAGTGTGGGATTAGTGAATGTTACAAATGTGTGTTTTAGACTGCATTGATTATAGATAATGTAAAGACCAATGCTGAAACCCAGGGCAGAGACTGTAAAGTAAAGGCAGGAGGAGATCATAGTGCCATAAGCGACACCTATACAGACAGGTAGCTCTAGAAGAACTCTAGATTCTCCCCTGCCCGCCACGACCCAAAGATTTTGGGCTAGCTCATGCTTCCTCTGTACTTGATTTAGACAGTATTTTTCCACAATTATAAATTTGTTCTTTGTAAGATATTCCCTCAATTTGAATTGCAAAATAAAATTGCATAGATAAAGTATCAGCCTTATAGTCTGTGACCCAAGTGTGGGAATGCATAAATGAAAGTTCCAGCAGTAACATTAAATGGCTTAACTTTTTCTTTATATTGTGAGCTATGTCGTATAAGCTAAAACTTAGTAAAATTAAGCTATTAGATACAGGTGAAGTGCTGATAGCTATGTCATCATGCTACAATGGTATGAATCTTATCTTTTCTTTTTCCGGTTCTGTGAAAATGTTCTGCCTTAACAATGACGAGACTTTTTAATTTCTGTAATTAGATGGTGGTTTTTTTCTTAATTGTTGAATTTTGGAAGCAATGTATATGATGCTCCAGTTGGACTATCAGGAATCCAAGCAATGCTGTCAGGTACAGGACAGCACCAGAGTATTTCAAGTGTTTCTTTAAGTTATAACTGCATTAGAAGTCAGGCAACTTGGATTGACTGAACTTTATAACCATGTTACAATGAAGTTGCTCAACTTGCTCTGAATGTATGAAAATTCCATTATTTTTTAAGTGAAAGGAAAAAGCTGGTATTTATTCAGGATTTTCTGTTGAATAGGAAGTGGTTCTAGTGATTTTTAAGTGTTGACAGAACAAATGTACAGTCTGTATTTTCATTTATTACATCTCTTGTTACTGAAAGTTCATTAACCAGGAAGGGAAAATGAGGTATAATATTCAAACTATTATAGAAAAAGGGGAAATAGCACTCACTACCTACTAAATTAAGTCTTGATCTTATGAAATTGTAGAATTGATAAAGAAAAATTAATCAGTATTTACTCTTAAATAGTGTTGTGTACAGTGAAGTATGAGATTACTTTTGGTTTTTATGATTACAAGGACATGTTTGAGCAAATTTGCTTTGACAGCAATAAATATATTCCCAGTATAGTAATGAGATTGGTTAGCATGTTATTAGTGAAATAAAAAGAATCACACTTGCTCCTCTTTTAACAAGTGAATATAGGAGATAGGGTAGTCCTGTTATGTTTCTATCATTTTGAGTGTCTTTTCCTGTTCATAGAACACTTACTCTCCTGTGACATGTGCAGAAGTAAGCAGACTTAAAGCTTGATACGAAAAACAAAGAAATGAATAATAACTGCACAGATAAAAAGGCTTTGCAAGTTTTCTATGAGTAATTAAGGAAGCTTTCCATAACATATAGCTTTAAGTTCTGTATAGCTGCTATGAAGAAGACTGTATGAACTTGTTTTAGATTATTTATTTGCTTTTATACTGTATATTAAAAAACTGAAAGTAACTGTTGTATTATGAAGTTTATAAAAAACATTATATTATACAAAATGGCACTTGCACAACTTTAATATATTCAACGTATTATGTGGATAGTAATTATTCAGGGGTTTGCTCTCTTTTGTCGTTAATAATTTCCATGTGAATTTCCACTAGGGTGAAATCTTAGGGTAGATTTAGACTAGATATAAGGAAGAAATTTTTCACCATGAGGGTGGTGAAACCCTGGGACAGGTTGCCCAGAGAGGTGGTAGATGCCCCATCCCTGGAAACACCCCAGGTCAGGCTGGATGGGGCTCTGATGGGGCAACCTGCTCTAGTTGAAGATGTCCCTGCTCACTGCAGGGGGGTTGGACTAGATTAATTTTAAAGGTCCCTTCCAACACAAAGATTCCATGATTCCTCTAGATCTCCCTACATGTAAATGTTTGATAGGCTCTGTTAAAAAACTAATCTAACTTACATCAAAATGTTCTACTTAGTGCCTATATTCTTTCAATATAGAGCAGAATGAAAACATGGTCATAACAACTATGTGAGCGACTGTAGCATCAAGTTATTGCAGTATTAGGCATTACTTCTTACTGACATCAGTCTGACTGCAGTAGTTTGGCACTGTAGCTTTAATGAAGATTTTAACGGGTGCTGTAAGCTGTGCAGACCAAATATTGTGCTTGTCTTTCAAAATACTAGAGAATCAGGCTTCATTTTTTTTTCAAAAACTCTTAAAACAAGTAGTCTGTAATCTATTTGTCAGGCATTTAAATGTCTGTAAGAGACTGAAAAGCTAAGACAGACTTACTAGAGAGGGGGCCTTCTTAGTCATTCAGCTATTAAAAAAAAAAAGCCTCCCCACGGTTTTTGCACTTCTTTTGCAAAGAAATAAGAAGAGTTTGAAATACTATTGTTTTAGCTATTTCTTAATATAATATACAATAGCTTTAATTTGTGTTGTGGAAGGCAAGCTGCTAGGCACAATCACACAATTTAGTATGCTTGTAAAACTAAAAAAATTGTAAAACCACTAAACAAACCTTCCTAAAGAACGCGTTGTCTTTAGCCTCTCAAATACTTTCTAGAAAGATATAACGGGCTAAGAGTCTAACTATACCTGGATTTTATTGTCATTTAACTTGCCTCCAAACCAGAACTGAGGCTGCATTTACATAAGTTGGTGCTTGTTTCCACTGATGAACACAAGGCATCCATTCTGGTTAGATCTTAACACAAGCTTTGGCTAACATTAAACAGGAGGTAACGCTGCTTTGACTGGGATTTTGTCTCGTGAGGCCAAGAGTGCGTAAGGATTATTTCATTGCAAGGTAACTGCAACTGTTGTCCTCTCCTGAAGATATTCCCTTATGAAATCCGTCACAGTTTTGTTTTGTCATTCTTGTGATTTATCTAAGTTATTAAGGAAGATACTTTGGGCTGCTATGTTATTTCTGGACTACTTAAAAATTAAATGTCAGTTGTAACTGGGGATGAAGAAGGTGAAGGCATGGCTTCATCTTCTGCACCAGATGCAGCTATGCCTCCATTTCACTGTCTGGCCTGTAAATACAGGGCACTCACTGAAACTTTTGGCTTCTCAAATACTTCTGATGACCTTTAGCAAACCGTGCTTTTGTAGCTGCTCTAGCTACATTGGAGAAAAACAGCTGTAACAGCAAAGTGTGGGATTACTAATCTCACTTCATTACAATTTTCAGCTATGGTGGGCACAAATTATACATCAGCTCATCCCAAATGACTGCATATATGTCAACAAAATCTGTTTTATAGGTTTGACGTTAGGTGATGGAAACTGTGACCCTCAGAGGTTATCCAGCATGTCTGTGCAAACCCGTTTTCATGTATTCTGTTGATTAAACACGTCAGTATAATGGTTCTCCTGAGCAATACATTAAAATACAATATGGAAACAAAAAAGCCAAGAAAGTTAATGGTCTTCTAATGGAATAAAATTAAGGATTTTTTTTTTTAACAGAAAAAACCAGAATGTATTCCTGCTGAATTTTCTGTGCTGCGTGCGCTGTTCAAATCATTCATTAGATTTGAATGTATTAAATGTGAAGTTAATATATAACGTCAGTTTATTTTCTTATTATTGACTGTTACCCTGGGGTTTAAATATTTTTCATCTGCCTTGGTGTGAACTAGCTGTTGAAAAATCACAAAAAACATCAGCACACATAGCTGATTTTCCTTTCTATGCTATTATGCATGCCATTTTTGTTCGATAAAGAGTACAGTGGGTGTTTGTGCTCCAGATGGTTTTAAGAACTTAAGTAAGGTTAGGAAGAGTGAATAATCAGGTGAGACTTCAGTCAATGCTCATGACTGGAGAAAATGAGACTGGTTCCTCAGTAGCTGTCGTTGCTGACTGAATGTAAATGGCAGCCTGGCCCTAATCTAAGGGTTTGACTTTGCGGCTGTGTGAGCTAGGCAGCGTGGTTCCTGGCTGGGGAACCACATGTCAGGGAAATTAAGTTTCCATGGATTTTTTTAATAGATTAGGACACAAATGAAAAATTTAAAGTTTCTTAAAATGTGATTTTAATACTGTATTATTGATGTGACTAATTTTTTTCTTCCTTATTAATTTTATACACTTTTCTGATTTAAACATATTTTTGAAATGTCAGATATTATTAAAAAGACAAAAACCTTCTAGCAATAATAGTAATTATTTATTTTATAATTGTTTTGTAAATCACGTATTTTAGTTGTGCATGTTGGGGATAATTTTAATTTTGTCTTTCCTTTTTATATAGTGGATTTGCTTCACTGTCACCAAAATAGCTGCTTTGAGGATTGGCATTTGACCAAAATTAAATGGTTAATTGTATGTTCTGAGAGCCCTTTGTGTAGCGCATTGCTCAGTAATTTCACTGAAGAAAAAGCATTTGTTCAGAATTTCTGCGCTGGCTACCTCTGTATGGCACAACAGGAGCTTCTTACAGGTGCTGTTTAGCACATTTTCCTTCTCTGAGTAAAAATAATGTGCTCCAGAGAGTATCTGTAAATGACAAATTTCTGTCCACTTTGAAACAATCCTTGATAATACCAATAAATGGCTTGCAATCAATTAACGGATGCCCGCCATGAATGTGAAATTCATGTCTGCTATTTGTTGGTTTAGTTTTTTTTCTTGGCAGGCTCTTTTATGGTACAGATTTTGTAGGTATGTTATGTTACTGTATTTTTGCTGGCTTCTTTCTCTTCCTAGTGTTCTCAGAGCTCAGATTAATGCTTTTCTGCCGGATTCTCCTAATACAAAGCATACAAATCTATATTTTCTTAATGTGACACCACAGTACTGAGTACAATTCAAATGCTAATGTGTCGAAACTAAATCTCACAAAGCAGATGTGTTAACATTTGTCTTTATTCACTATATTTCAAAGGCTTTGTGCCAAATCTTGCTTGACACGTATAGCATACTACATTGTACAAATTTGCCCCTTAAAGGCAGAGAGAAACGTTTCATTTTTGCATAGTTTAAGTCTTTTGATCCCATGGAAAAGTGAAGGTTTTATTTCATGACCCCACCTGAGCCTGTTTTGCTGATTCCTCCACTTTCTCCCTGATTCCTGTGTTAAATTTCCCTTTTTCAGGGAGAAACAGTGAACTGAATATATCCAGCAGAGACTGGATTGGGGTTTTTTCAGCTGATTTTGTTTTACTGCTTTCCTGGGTGCTGGAAAGTCTCCTCAGTTACTTTGGTGCTCTTCTCACCTCTTTTTTGAATTTGCCCCACAAGTGTAGCTCCTTGCTGAGATCAGGCTTCGCTCTTTTTAGACAAATACTAGTTCCTTTTCCTCCTTGTTGTTTTTAGAATGTATATTTTGCTCATGGATCTTATTTAGCTGCTTTACATGTTAAGTCTGTGTTTTGCCTGCTGTTATCCATGGCTGTTAAGAGTTCCATTGACTTCACTGAATTGTGCACTCCTATATCAGAAATGTAGATAAATTCTCCATTTGCTTTCAGTTTGATCCACTCATCATCTGTTGCAATCCTATCCATTTTTCCCCTGGAGAGTTCATCTAAGCCACTAATATTAACACCTTGCTTGAACGGGTATTTGATATTTTCCTGCTTTTGCAGAGTTGTGTAATCCATTGCACTTCCTACATCTCTTTCCCCAAGCCCAAGAGTCTTTCAGAAAAGCAGCTGAAACTGGAGAAGAGTTTGTGACCGAATCAAGACGAGACCTCTCTTGCCACCCTGCCCTAGTCATCCTGGCCACGCTGGCGATGGCGGCTTGCGCCGTGCCTCGGGCGCGGCCCTGACTTCAGGCTCCTCATGTCTTTGTTCCTTACTTGTCTCTGTAATATTCTCAGATACAGGGTTTGAATTTTTTGGATTCTCAATCATTGCCGCTGTCTATTTGGATGGATTGAGTGACTTATTCTTAGGTCTCGTTTTAGATTTCTCAGTAATCTCTCTCTGCAGATGTCGGTGCTTCAGCACCCAGTGAAGTGATGCTTTGCTTTTTATGTATGCAAGCAACACATGGTCTGCAGCCAGCTACTTAAACTCACAAAATATTTAAGAATAAGTTTAAATGCAAGGTCTTACAGAAAATGCAGATTTATTACTTATTACTTTTCATTTGATTCTCATGATAGATTTCTGGAGAGTGCTTTGAGGGTTTTTTTTTGTTCTCTCACTACTTTGCCTTCATGCTTATGCTAATTTTCTTTCTTTGCTGGAGCCCCATAACACTTGTTATCAGTAGCTACAATTTCCTGCCACCTGTGGTGGAATATATTTCTTCATTATGAGCTTTTTGCCGCTTCTTCAAGTTTTGTTTTTGATTAGCTGCCATGGAATTTTTCCATATCATTCGCTTGTCCTGCAAAACTTAATCGTATGATAGATTGGAAAATTGCAGCCTCTAGTTTATATTGGCCCAAGTCACTTCGTGCCGGTTTCTGGTACCAGTACTGAACTGGTACCAAATTTAGTGCAAGAGAATGTGGTGGAAGACTGATTTTTGTAAGCTTTGGTTTGGTTTGGTTTTATGGTGGTGGTTGGGGTTTTTTCCCTTCCCTTAAAGGGCACTGAAAATGCCATGGCTCGGTTCAGGTGACTTACCTCAATTGGGTTGAAATATAGAAGAGATCACAACTTTTTATTCTGAATTTAGTGAACATTTTCTTCATGTCATTTGCAGTGACCTTACATCGCTATTTTAGAAGCTATTATATTTTTAAGGACCTCTTTAAAAATGACTATGTAAGCAGAGGTTTACCACTCCCTATTAAGTCTTCATGGAATAAGATGTACTGGGAGTACTCCCATGTACTGGGAGTTTTCCTAGCCAGATCAGAACAGAACTATAAATAACACCTACTACTGGCTTTATAAATGCAAAAATATAATTTGCTGTTGTCCATTAAATGGACTTCTCCATACTCAATTAGAAAAACATCCACTTTTTATCACAGGAACAGCTGCCCAATACCTCATCTATAGTAGGTAGTTACTTCTCTTCATCATCTTGAACAAGGATAATGGAACTATCGAAATGTTAGAGTGTGATTAAAAAAAAGCTTGTGTGTGTATGAAGGCAAATGTAAATTGCTCTGGATTTCCAGCATCAAAAAAGGGACTTGGCAAGTGCAGGTGTATAGCTTAAAAACTGTGGGAGGAAAGAGAAGAAATGGTTTTGTTTCTCTGCGCTGAATTCTGTTGGAGCAGCTGGTGTGAGCTATGTACCAGAGATGAAGTGGTATAGTAGGTAAAGCTGCTGCTGTCTGACACGCAGTAATTGATCTGATGTTTGCTAGTGAGGGTGCTGGAAAAATGACTGCTGAGGAGTAATTCCGAACTTTAAAAAAAAAAAAAAAGGCAAAAAGTAATTTTCTATATTATCTGTTGGTGTTATCTTCACTCTTTCTAACCAAACCTAGCCCCTGGGATATGAATTACAACTTGAAGGGGCATGAGTCCATATTAGTTGTTATAAACTGCTTGTATTAGGCAGGAGAAACCTATTTATGAAACAGTCTGTGGCACTACTGAAAAAGTTGTACGAATGACCTCGATGGGCCCCCCTGCCCCAACTTCTCTCGGTTACTTTCTGGGATGCTGGCCCTACTTTCATGAGTTTCGGCTGCTTGCTTTTTTTTTTTTCTTCTCTCTCTCTCCCCCCCCCCCCCGCCTTTTTTTTTTTCTGGTGTTTGCTTTGGGTTTTTGTTTTGGTTTTCTTTTTTCCAAATCTCACTGCTGAGGAATTCTTCTTCTTCCCATCATCCCACAGGTCCCCAGAGAAATGGCACAGTCTTGCTGGAGTAGCATGATTCACCACTGTAAATGTCTAAATGTCTCTGTCAGTCTTGCTTGAGAAACTGCACTGAAATGGAAACAAAATCTGTGCCCAATGGGCACAGACATGACTTTCAGCAACTAAACTCTTCTTTTTCCTCCCTTTTCTTTTAAGGGTCCATGTGTTTCTACTTGTCAGTGTGCTTTATGGGTGATATGGACGTTAAGGGTGGTGCTGTTTTCTCATAAGTTTGTTTTGGTTTTTTTTTTTCAAACCCCATGAAGTAGCGTTCCTGAAAATTAGGAAAGGCAAATAATTCTATACAGTTTCTGAACAGGGCTAGTGGCAGATGCTTTCTTTATGGAAGGAGTTTCAGTAACACGTGACATCTTGTTTCTGTAACCAGTTCATGGGAGACTGTCTGGGTCAGAAGTTGCATCTGAACCAGAGTTTATAATAATCAGAAGTGGATCATTTGTAGGCGTCAGCCACTGAATTTTTTGAAGAGAAATTTGATAGAGGGTGGTTGGTGGATTTTGCAGATTAGTGGGATTGCCTTTTGTGAACAAATAAAACTAGCTCCTAGTTGGTGAAAAATCTGGTAAATGGGAAGTCAAGGAGGTCGTTGCAGAGCAAAGGTGCGTATAGCTCCAGATTAACAGCTCATGCAAGACCCTAACAGTCAGGTGGTGTTTGATGTGGTTGTGAAAGAAGAAGAAAAGGAGGAGAAACACCCCCCCCCCCCCATGCAATCAAAGTAAAGAGCCAGCACAATTGTTGGAGTATTTTAGAATAGAATTAAGGGACAGCAAATTGGGATTTGCAAAGGCTAAAGTGGAGGAGATTACAATAGTTAATACATGAGATTACGAAGAACCAGAGAATTTTCTGTCTTGTCTTCATGGAATTTGAATTAATTTTGATAAATATGCACTGGTAAAAAGAAGAATTAAAGAAAGGAGAAAGGAGAAAACTGAAAAAATAATTTTATTGCAATTTGTATGTGAAAGAAAAATGGCAGAAACAGGAAAACCCCTGAAATAATCATAAGCATTTTAAATATTGAGAACATAAAATGAACTTCAAAACATGGGCATTTTTTGCACATGCATGCATATGAATACGCATGGGTGTTTGTGTGCCTGTTCACACCTGCACTATTACAGTTCAGCAGCAGCCAAGGCATAGTAAGATTTAAAACTTCTGAAAAGCTTCGGTTGTTTTCCATCTAGAGTCTCATTTTAATCCCTTGATTTTGCTGTAGAAATCTTGACCCTTGTGATGGTGTTTCATTTTTTCATAAACTTTGTGTGTAGCAAGACTTTTGTTACTTCTGTATTAAAATTTGAGTAAAACTTAGGTAATTTTCATACTATAAAGTAAATTTTCATACTATAAAGTAAAAAAGCATAATTTAGATTTTTTTTTTCCCAAAGGTTTTTGTCAATCCCCTATCTATTACAAGACGTTGGAAACTGGTATGAATGATTCATTCTGAACAGCTATTTTGGTGGTGCACGCATCATCTTAAATACAACTTTACATAAAATGGATGGGAAAATGCTAGTTTATATACCTCCTCCACCTATCTATTTAGATGAAAATCCATAAAACTTGAACAGGAGACTGCCATTTGGATTTATTTGGAAAGAACTAGAACATACTTTCAAAATACAGTAGGGAAAAAGAAGGAAGGAGCTCAGGAGTGGTGAGTGGTGATCAGCTAACTGTGAAATGGAGGAAGTTCTGTGGGCAGTATCAAAACTCACCCTTGGCTTTAAGCCACAGATGTTTGCAGTGCCTGAAGAGAAAATGATCCAAACCAGATAAAATAAAATTAAGACTGCAGCAAGGCAGAAGATAAGATCTGCATATGTTCTCACACATTGAAGCAGAAGCAACTGCTCTCAAAAGTGGTTGGGGTGTTTGTTTTTCTTTTTTACTAGTTGGAAGGATGGAGAAAGGGAGAGATCAGGTCTTTCATCAGTGTTCTTGGAGGGAGGGCTGGATGGGGTGAGGTTTCTGGGGAAAAAGATAATCAGAGAAGTTAACCTTCCAATCAGAGAAACTAGACTTTTTATAAAATGTGATTTTTTTAAAAATGTAAAACTTTTGCATTGGTTAACAGTTGTGCTATTTTTATTGCTATGGGTACTGGCCTGAAGTTGCTGCTAGTCTCTTATGTGGTATGTAAAATTCAATGTTACGAGGAAAAGAAAATAACAAACTGACAGCTATTTTTAAAGTACAGAAACAAAATCCTGAAAGTACAATGTTCTTTTCCTCACATATAATTCAAATAAAGTAGTGTATTGAAAAAAGTTTAGTACAGCTTTGAATGAAAGGTGAATGAATTTAATGAAACTTTGTTACACTGGATTTGGTTCCTCAGTGATCCAAATTTCTTAATGCAGGAAGAAGTTGTATATAAAACTACAATTCTAATAATCAGTTTATCTTTTTTACTCAAGCTGTGAATAATATAGTTTTATGGGTTTAGTTTAATCGCTCTACAATGCTATTTTTCTTGTTTCTTTATAGGCTGCAGATATAACTCAATCCAGGCAAAAGTCCTGGTGAACTAAATGAGATGGTACACTCGCCCAGTTTGACCAGTCAGTTATGAATATTCACTTTTCTGTGAGCAGATGGTAGTTCCAAGTCTGTACAGATATATTGTCATAAGTATTTCCTTTAGTACTTCTTATGTTCTAGTTCCTTTCACAGCTCTTCTTCCATTAAGGACACGTTTGTTGTAGGAAATACGTGTTCTGACAAAATATTTAAATGTGAACAAAGAGAGAGGGTGCTCAGAGAAAGGAAGAACTTTTTCGTCTTCATACTGTGAAAATGACTGATATACTTGATGTGCTCCTGTGTTTTGAATGATGATCTATACATGCAGCATAAATGGATGAAAGAGCAGTTGGGTTTGGAGAAAATAAATTCCCATGTTTTCCCTGCACTCCTTCCTCTTACAATATTGGTGTATTTTATTTCTTAATTTCACAGAATCACAGAATCACTAGGTTGGAAAGGACCTTCAAGATCATCAAGTCCAACCATTAGTCCAGCACCACCATGTCCCCTAAACCATGTCCTGAAGCGCCACATCCACACGTTTTTTGACCACTTCCAGAAATGGTGACTCCACCACCTCCCTGAGCAGCCTGTTCCCATGCCTGACCACTCTCTCAGTGAAGAAATTTTTCCTAATATCCAATCTAAACCTTCCCTGGCGCAACTTGAGGCCATTTCCTCTTGTCCTATCACTAGTTACTTGGGAGAAGAGACCGACACCCTTGTCGCCACAACCCCCTTTCAGGTAGTTGTAGAGAGCGATAAGGTCTCCCCTCAGCCTCCTCTTCTTCAGACTAAACAACCCCAGTTCCCTCAGCAGAATTGCCACTTTAAAAAAAGGCCTGATAAATTATCTTAAAAAATTAAAACCTCTGTTTACCAGTGTAGCAGTATGTAAAAGGAAGCTACAATGACACCTTAACCAAACGTGAAGTTACATATCGTCACTTCTTATAGTGCAGGTAGAACTCGGGAGGCTCTGGTGAATGGTAAGAGAAAGTAGCCTGATTTGCCAAGGTTGGTCTTTCAGTTGGCCTTTAAAATTTAGAGTGGATAAGTATTCAGGTGTGCTATATGGAAAGGAAGAGCTGGTCTTAGGGAGGATCAGTGTTGTTCTTAGACATTATAGCACAGCTGCAGTTCATGGTTATCACCTGCAATAAAATGAGTTGCCTATATGTAATATATTGCTGTAAGATAGAGAGTTTTCTTCTAATAATGCTTCCATGAATTGAAAGAAGGCTTACCAGTAGTTTTACAATGCCAGTCCCATGAAGTTCTGAGTCCATGTTGTGATTCACAATATTTACAAAATTTCATTAATCATCACATCTGTTAATTCTTCATCAAACTGAGGATAGCTAACCAAAGTAACTTAATTTGAAGAAAAAGGACTCTGCTATGAGATCTTGATGATTCTTTCCATGTCTTAAGTGTATTCACTGCAATTGTTCTGCTATTTTTCCACCTCTAGTTGTTTGTTAAATTAACTTACAAGGCCCTGTTGTAAACTAGACTGTAAATCATTTGGTGCAGGAATTGTATTGTCTCATGAATTTTGATAGACAAGATGTTATTGACCACAACACTATTTGTGGATTTTGAGTAATTATGCAATCCAGGATTTAACAGCTCTTTCTAATAGATCTTTAAAATTTCACTTTTGTGATTTTTATCTTTTTCTGAAGTAGTCCTTTAACTTGTATTCAGAAATAAAAGGAAAGTCTCCTAGAAGAAATTCTTAACACTTTATGCAAACTGTCTTACAGGGAGAACTCCTATTGCAAAATGACGTATATCTTTACTGCAACTGATGTGAAAGAGCGAAAGGTCAAAAATCTCCTAATGTGTTTTTGAAATCTGTGTGTCAGCACAGTGCCTTTAAGAAGGGCTGTTGCGACTCTGTAGAAATTGCATTTCTCTTTTGATTTTAATATTATACCTGGAGGGGATTAGGGGATACTCATTTCAGCTGATGGCCAAAGGGTAAAACAGAAAATATTTTTAGAATGGATAATGCATTTCAAAAAGATACACACTCAGAAGAATGTAATATGAGAAAGTATTTATATAGTTTAATTATTTTATGTGAGTGATGCCGAGAAATTTTTTAGCAAATTTCTTTCTACTACGCCAAATCTCCCTGTTTTATTTTCTATTAGTTGTTTAGTGCAATATTATTCATGACCTTGTTCCCTAGTGAAAAGTTATCTTACATAGCAGAGTATCATCTAAACAAAAATATAATTTCCTAGAAAGCAATATTTAGCCAGTGATATATTTAATCATTCTGTCTTTCCGTCACCTATTATTTTTCCAGAGCTGCTCTCTGTTGATAGTAACCTTGCAAGATGACAGATTAATTTCGGTGCTTAGGAATTTGTGCAGGCTGCTATTCGGTCTCGTATTTTACAATATTTGTATACAATACATAGTATTCTTTAATTCAATTTAAAGCAGTTTAACTTTGAACAACCCAAACTCAAATGGAGGAGAAGCCTTAAAAGCTCGTCCATCTTTTTCCTGCTCTCTGCTCTTATGTTCCTCCTGTCATCTGAGCATTCTTTGCCTCTGGTCTCTTCAGTGGCAGAACAAAGCAGAATTCACAGAAAGATTATGGTGCCTGGCTGCAAGAGAGACTCAAAAACTGTCAAAAAATCTTAGTAGCCACAATGAGTCAGTCACAACACTAGACTACAATGTACAAACGTCATCTTCTTGCTTTAACCTGACAGGAGGAGCTGCCCGATACAAAGAGGTACCACTGGAACACAGACAGTCTGTTGCATAGCTCATTTAGTAGCTACTCTGAAAAGCAGCCGCATCACCTCCAGCCCTCCTGGCTTCTCCTCCCCAAAATGTATGTAATAGCTTAACTGCTACTTAACTGCGTAGATTTTTAAACACCAATGTGACATTTCTTTGGCTTTTTGGAAATTGTTTTGTTATTAGCACTGATATTAGCATGGCAATTTAAAAATAGGATTTAGGGAACCTTTTTTTAAAGGTTTTACAGCCCTGTTGAAAACCACTGTAGATTTTACAACTGACGTGTTGGGTTTTTTCTTTTCAAACTGATCCAGAGAGTGCTTATAAATACATGCTACAGAAGGTGCTGAGAAGAACCTGTTAACATCTGTGGGAGCACATAAATTCATTAATAGTTGAGACTCTCCCAATGTATGTTTTATTTGCTATTGTTGGAAAACTTAGTAAAAAGCTGTGAGAACTAACTGGAAAAAGAGGATATAACTTCTGAGAGATACAGAAAACTCGCTTTTTGGCACCTGTGCATATAGTTCCCTCAGCAAAAGTGATGTATGTTTGATTTTGCACAGCAAGTTATGCACTGCATAACTGTAATGTCCCAATGGAGAACATCTATGAGTTTAAAAGCTTAAAATTAGAGAACTCTGTGGTCAGGGAGGAATCATTATCAATGGAATAATTACTTTCTTGTGGTAATTACATATCTTGATCAATGTCATGTAAGGTGTGGTGGGGTAGACTTGGGCTGCTGTTCCATCACAGCTTCAGCTGATGTAAAAACTGGATATTGGCCTTTCTGGTTTTGACTCTTTGCAGTCATGGTCCCAGCCCTGCCTTGCACTGGCACTTGCACTCATCTTTTGCTGATCTGAGTCCAACTTAGGCTGCAAGGAAGCCACAGCTGTAGGGTGGAAGAAGCCTATGAACCTCACAAAGCTGACACTGAGGTTGGAGGAAAAGCACTTAGATAACAGATGGTGCCTATCTGAACTTTAAAAAATAGGATCAGTAGCTGATTTTGTTAAAAGAACTACTTATATAGTAGATATGCTCCAATCTCTCCAGAGACAGCAAATATACTATAAGATTGCGTGTAATTTTAGCATTCGGTTTAATACCCTATGAACGTTCTGTGATTAATACACTTTCAACTACATTTGCATTAAAAGGAAAAGCTTCAGTTCTTTGTAATTCCTCTCATCTGGTTTGTTGTTTTTTTTTTTCCCCAAGACAAGTCATTATTGTAGAAAGCAAAATCAAAACTTCTGTGTCTTTGTGACCTTAAATTTGCATTTGAGATATTGCATGAGTTAGCTTCCATTCAAGATTTTGTTATTTCCTGTAGCTGATTGGCTATCAGCATGTTTTCAGTTGGGCAGCGATAATGTCCTGTAGTTGAAATTAAGATCCATGAAGGAATATTAGTTGACAAAGGTAGAAAAAGAATCCCATTTCCTTCTCGCTGTCTGTCACTATTTCCTTGCGTTTAACCCTGCAGTGAACTAGCTAGGGAAGGAAAAAAGAGCAGAAACTTTTTTTTTTTTTTAATGGAGTTTAGGGAAGGCTGAAGTACATTATCCCTTGGTATTGCTCCCTGAAATGTCTTTTCCTGAAGTCAAAACAAGCTCCAGTGGTCACACATGGGAAGCAGGGAGAGCCTGCACCCGAGGAGGAGGATGTGGCATTGTAAGGAACCTGTACAACCTGTATCCGAGCAGAAAAGTTAACCAAAAATTCACGCAGCTTTTCTATCATGAGATTGTTCTTGGATAATGGAGCAGTGTGACTCTCACAAAGACAGTAATGTGGATGATGAGGTTTATTTATGACTTATGAATGAGAAATCTGAGTGTACAGAAACTCCACGAGCATCAGCAGACATACAGATCCACATGCAGTAGTTGTGCAGAGGTTAACTTCGTGGTTCTTACCATGCCTCACCTAATATGATAATTACTTTTGGCACCTTTGTGTCTAGGCCTAATTCATCTTGCAAAGATAAGGTAATGATTTACCACTTAACCTCATTCTTCATGTGCCAAATGAAACAATAGTACAATAAAAACTTAGACATACAAGTTGGGAGTAAAGAATGAAGGCCGATATTCTTGACAAAAAAATAGGCAGAATCAGAGAGAAATTCTGCCTCAAAACAAGTCAAGCTTTAGCAGAGTCTTGCGTTAGTGTTTTTGCTTGGTAAACTGAGATTTTTCTGTGATGAAACGTATACAATTCTCCAGCAAACATTTGCGGATTTCGGAAGAGGACATGGTTCAGGCAGTATTGCTGTCCCATGAGTGGCATTTTATGGTAGGCTGTATAAAGTTGCATGTTCATAGTTAATTTTTAGTTTTGTACTATCACTCAGACACACTTTGTTCAAATATGCCTTGGTCCAGGCTTAAAAAAACCAAAACAAAACCTGAGAGAGTTTTTGGTGTATTTGAAATAGGAATGGCACAGGTTAGTCCAGATAAAGAGTGGAATATTTAAGAATTCCCAAGGTGAAAGAGACTGTAATTGCTACTTGGCATCTGAAGAGGAGATCTAAAATGCAGTCGATAGCTGTGTTGATGCTTTCTCCATTAACTCCTATGTGTGTGAGTTATGTTTACAGTTGAATAATTGTTTATATGTAAATAAAGCTATTGCAGCTTGCTTTCCCTCTGTAAGGACAGTTTTAACTTAATTACGTAGAAGACTGATATGTGGGGAGCTGGGGAATGTTTGTCTTGTGATTCATTTGAAATTGGCTTCCTGTGTGTTTGCTACTTGCCACACATAATTGAGGAGGTGCTTTTTTTTTCTCTCTGCATGGAAGAATGTGCATTCTTCTTTCTGTTTTTAATTTAATAGCTGACATTTTAAGTCTTTCTGGAGAATTGAAGAAAGGTGAATTGCACCCTTCTTTTCTGCTCTCTGGTCACCCAAGTGGGATGATATACTACTGTCATTTCTCACTCTGGATGTTTGAACAACTGAGTTAATCATGTTGTGGCTTTCTTACAGTGTGATAGAATAAAAATCATGAATTAATCGCTTCAGTGGACCTTTACTCCTCTTACAGCAAAGTTTCACTATACTGTAAACGCTTG